>NC_085843.1:121789126-122091049 GCF_035594765.1 Anolis carolinensis | reverse complement strand
AGAATAATAAGAATACTATTAGACAGGAGGGAGTTAAGCTGTTGCATATGTTATGTGCCACTTAGGAATTTAAAAAGGAGGGGAAATCACTGGGATGGGAAATAAAGCTTGGGAGGATTCATTTTGAGTGATGATGGAGACAAAATGGGAATTTAGGACAACCATTAGTATTGCTTGGCTGGAGCTCTTTTTTGGAGGAGGAACAGGAGTGGTGCTTTTGATGCTTTGTAGGTGCTTCAAGCCCTCTCTGTTCTGAAACCAGAATATGTCCACATTTGATTCTCTCTTTATGCATAGTCATAATGTTTATTTTTTTCATGCCAAAGCAAGCTGGCATTTTATCAATCGAGCAAAGTTCTCACCTAAATGATTAATCATAATATCTAAGCAATTTTATATGAAAAGAAGGGAAGCAGACATGGTTCTTCTATAACTATGTGGAAACAGCTTTTGTAAGACACATCACAGCTTTCTTCTATTCTGATTGGCACAACAAGCAGGGCTCACAAGGAAACCCTGTGCGAACACGCAACAGCCTCTCCACATGCCGTATGATCCCAAAAAGAGCAGAAGGTAGCTGCAACTGGCAGCCACATGGACTGGCTTTGTTGACAAAACCATGGTGGCAGGGCCCTTGCTATTATGGGAAACTGAAGGAAAATGGCCAAAATGAATCCGTGCACAAGTCTAGTTGTTATCATGACTACTCTTATTCCTCAGTACCTTCCTTCCTTTGTTCGTGGCCATTGCATCTACAGACAACATAATTGTAGTCTTTATATTTTTAACTTTCAGCTCACATACTGCAGGCTAGTAACTGTACTGGAACCAGAAGGATAACTCTAAGATGAGTAGACTGGAGGCTGCTGCTTTAAACTACAATACAGTAGTTTTCAGTTAGTTAGCAAATAGTTCCAAAATGTAGCTCAGATGGTGAAGCAGGGATCTGTAAAAAGAAACACAATTCCAGCACCCCATAAATCTACTATTCTTTGTGACTGTTGTGGCTCAGCCATCGTGGCCTATTGTTCATCAAGAATTGGAGTTGGAAAAGACTATGCTACGGATCCAGGCCCAGAACGGGGCCCCTTGGCCTTGCAGCTGCCTGATATTATTACACAAGAGGATCCGATAATTGGAGAACATTCCGATGCCTTGGCAATCTTGCCTACACCAGATGGTGTTGTTCTGGGTAAAGATGGGTTTTTCAATCAGAGGGAGTGCTTTACGAGAGATAGGAGCAAGAAGGAGGGGGTTCGAAGAAGCAAGAGGTTAGATCTAAGGCTCAATAATGACTGGTTCCTGTGGGAAGTTTTGTGGGTCCTGCACTCCCTTAATCTCACAACCTTGGAATCTCCTTAAAAGTGTTCCCCTTTGTGTTCCTCACTGCAGTGTCAACTTTGCCTTTCCTCAGAAGAGGTTCCAGTATCCAGCTACCTGCCTTGATTCCTGTTTGGAAACTGAGCCAGGTTCCCAGTTCCTCCCAAGTAGACCTCGCCTTGTTACCTTGCTTTCCTTGTTCCTGAGTCGAGATTGACTTTGCCTTGTACCCTGCCATCCTTGTTCCTGAATTGAGACTGACTTTGCCTTGTTTATGTTGCTTTCCTTGTTCTGAGACGGGACTCACCAAGTGGATTACAATTGCAGTTTGTAGCATTTGGTTCTTGGTTTTGGTTTAAGAACTATCCTTGACTTTTGGGTGAAACTATCGAGTTTCACTGGTGGATTACAAAAAAGACTTTGCTGAACTTGTTTGAAATCGCTAAAGACTTTATATTAAGGACTACTTTTAATACTGACTTATTTTGCTAACTGCGTGTATGTGTGTGTGTGTGTGTGTGTGTGTGTGTGTGTGTGTGTATATATATATATATATGCTTTAATAAACTGCTTGTGTGTTATACTGATTTCCTGTCTGTTTCTCAGAGTGCTCCCGCAGCCTTGGGGTGCAACAGTGATGCATGTTCATCCCAAATATCCATATAGCAATCAACACACATTGACACTAAACACATAGGTTGGTGTGGAAAGTGATCAGCCTTATGATAGCTAAATTCCACACAGCGTTGATCTGAATTGACTCAGGGCAAAGCTGTTTAATGCAGCTTTACCACAAGATAAACAAATTTTTGAAGCAGTAATCAGATAGCTGCAGACAGTTCCTAAGCCAAACTGGCTACAGGGGTGTCAATAGCCTGGGCTCAGGTGGCCCAGGAATACATGATGGCTGTCCCCTCCTGTGGGATGGCAGTCCTCTCCCTCCTCCCAGCTTCTTTCAGACATCACGCAACACAGTGGAAGGAAGGAGGAACCCCCAGGATAAGGTAGATGGCTGCCTCACTGCTGTAGCCAGCAGCAACACAGAAGGAGGAAGGTGGTAGTTGGGCCCCCGCCCAGCCACACAATACTGTGATCGGTGTGGCTGGGCAGTAGGCGATGAAGCTCAGGAATTCCCTTCTTTAGCCCGTCAAGTGGGCCTCAGTTCAAGTCCACTAATAGTGCCAGTAAAACCACCCCTAATCACTGTTTAACTTCCTGGTTTCAGAGGTGCTGAATTGCTTTCCTTGACACTTGAATAAAAGGGGGGAGGGGTTCCATATAGCTGTTCTTCAAGTAGCTACAAAGTTTCAACAGACATTTTTGATCATATAGCAACTGTTTATATCTTGTCTTTATAGCTCTGCTCCCAGCAACTTGGGAGGGCACACAAAGTAATGTTTATAAAATTATGCCCCCAATGTCCGTGCGTATTTCAGTATACGGCCGCAACTGGTGGACAAGTTTTAGCTGTGTGAAGGCCCTCCTGGCCACCACCAATACCTGAGCTGCAAGTGTCAACAATGAATCTAAGAGAACCCCCAGACTGCAGACCTGTGTCCCATCAAGCACAGGTTGCTATACCCCGCTGACCTATTTTGGTAAATCATACCAAAACAGCTCTATATTAGGATGATAATGACTTGGAAATGACTTAAATGTACACAATAACTACAGGTACATTCCCCTCTTATATCTTATGTTCATGTTCCAAAAAGAATTACTATTATTGGAAAAAAGATTTACAATAGGTCTGAAATCATGTCATCTTGAACTACTTTGGTAAAAGTCAAAGGGCGGTATCATTATTACTAGTTTTATTCAATTTGTGATATATTATAACCATCACCGAAATCTCTGTAGAACTATGTTTAAATCTCTGGAGCATTGTTACATCTTGTTTCTTCACTATTATTTTTTAAAATTCTCAACCTATCCCTTTTTTTTAGAAACCCACAAATTAAACTATAATTTGTTTCAGAAAAATAAATCACAGGGCATCCTTTCAAGCTTTCATTTTGCCAACATGATTTTAAAGTGCTTCGGGTGACTCATCTCGGAGTTTGCTTCCAAATAATTATCACAAACAAGCCTTAAAGAATGTATCTCTGTATCTGAGCGCTCAATCCTGCTTACGTCAGGAAAGAAATGCTATGAGATGATGAGACCGTTTTTCTTCTTCATCCTAAGGTATTTTTGAAAGCCTGAAGCAAGGCCACACACTCAGTACACAGCAGGCGGAAAGCTTTAGCAGCCTTTGGGAAGCTGACTCAAGATAACTTGCCAGCCAGAATTGACAATGTGCTTCTGAAATTAATTCCCTTCCCTTGGAATTTTGTGCAGCCAGAACATAGGACAACCATTCAAGAAAGCATAGAGTGAAGATATTTTATTCTATTTTAATAAGCTGCCATTCTGCTGTGCTGTCCCCTGGAGGGAGGATGAATGTTACTTAACAACTTTGTGTATGTGTTCTTCTGAGTAATACATGTAAACACAATTCCCTGACAAAAACTAGGAACATGCTGGGTTTGCCTAATACTGTATACCTGTGCACAATTTAGGGTGCCTGAGTAATTGTGACTTAATTTCATTAGGCTAAAAATAAAAATTGTATTGAAAAAATGCACTGCACTTAACATCTTGTGATCTAATGTGAAGATAGTCATATGTTGCCATTAAATGTCTCTGGATTTGCATACCAAGTGCTGACTGTTACTCAGCTTAAAGATATTAACAAAATGCCTTGGAAATCGTATATAAAAAGGAAGTTTTACCTAGAAATGTTGTAGAGAGGAAGTTTCTTTATTCATCTTTTAATGTGAGGATAAAACAGTTAAGGATCTACATCTCTACCTATTCCTATTCAAAAAGGTCCCTAGCAAGCGATGTTGTCATATTACAGCATTGTTCAGTGATGAGCTTTCCAAATGCCTTCAATGCATTCAACCTTACAAAAGACTTATTACTGCATCAGTAACATCAATCACTCTAGTACAGTTTTTCACCACATCAGTCAACACTTCACCTCTTTGTTGGATTCACCCCAACAAATCTAGTATTTAAGTTAAGTAGAAAAGTACCAAATAGCATGTAGTGAGCTTAGAAAATGAACAAATAAAACTAAAAACTAAAGAAAAGGACCCAATCTATACAACCCAACACACGGTCCCTCTCAATAATATAAAGGTATCATAACTGCTAGATTTTTTTATGAAGAAAGATGATATTATGCCGGTGTAGATTTGGCTTGATTTGATCTGTGGTAAAACTAAAGCCCCATCTACACTGATTCTTTTATGCAGTTTCAAACTCTGGTAGCCACACAACACATTTCCACAAAAAACATGCAAAAGAAAGTTAGTTTATGTGCATCAGTACTCTGTAGTTTGTATAATCACCACCTAGGCCTCAAACTGGTTCAAGATTTCCTATGTAGTAATTTGCACAGTGAAACCACTTTCCACAATATCAGTTTAAAACTGCATGAAATGGTCATTGTAGTGGGGCCCAAATGTAAACCCTAAACTTGAATAATTTCTATCTTGCTCATTTTCAAGTAACAAGTGAAAGTAGCAAATAAAACAAAAATTGTTTCTAAATAAATGCAGCCATTCTATTCTTCCTTGAAAGGAAGATGCAAAAAGTGAGTAGGAAAAGGTGATAGGAAAGGACATGTGTAAATTTTAATCCTGATTTTAAAAAAAATAAATTCTCCCCAGTACAAAGGATAAAAGGTAAGAGCAATACACACATGAAGCCATTCTAGAAGGCACCTAGTAGCAGCAGACTGCAAACAAAAGGGCTGACCATCTTCCATATGAGTGCAGAGTCAGCCATTTTTACTGTTCTGAAACCCTAATATAAATAAAGTCTACCAATGAACTGCTACAGTTGGCTAGATGTTTGGTACAAATATTAGCATACTCCAATTTCTCCCAACCTAATAAATGACTTTAAAGGCAGAAAGACCATGATTTGTTGCAATCTAAGTCACAGCACAGCAAGAGGGGGGGCATGACATTGATGCATTGGCTGCTGAGCACAGAAAAATGGATGTCCGTTTGTGATCTCATGAAACCCAAATACATATTTAATGCAGATGAGACAGTTTGGCATGACCCTCCAGTTTCAGATAGGGCACAGGGGACCAGGCCATTGCTCCAAGTGATTTACAAAATAATGCTTTTAAGACACCACACTTTGGTTTGCTAATGGGTTTTTTTTTGTTGGTGGGTTTGCTATTGGCTTTTTTAAAAGTACAAGTGTAAGGGTGAACTCACACAAAGCTGCAAAGAAAGAGGACAGTACCCCTAAGTTATACAGTTGTGTATACATCCTGTTTGGCTGAGATCCTAAGCACATGTACTTGGAACGAGGAAAAGCTGACATCAGTGGGTCTTGCTTCCAAACAAACCTGTTTAGAATCAAATTACCAATATCCCCCTGCTCCAAACCAAACAAATGAGAAGCAGTATGTCTTAAAAGAAAAGAGTACCAGTGCCATTTTGCAGCACTAAGGATGCAATCAGATCTATCTGAGTGAGATTTAAGATTGGTTGTAAGAGCAGCGTGGGGAGGGAGGGAGGGATATAGTGCAGGTCTGTAGAACTGGAAAAGGTTAAACTATTTTTCTGATGAAAACTGTGTACAGATAGTCCCTAAGTTTCGAACAAGATCAGTTCTGTAGGTTTGTTCTTAAGCTGAATTTGTCTTTAAGTCAGAAAAGGTACATTTTAAAAGTGTAATTTCAGCCTTGGATTTTGAAAAATGTGGCTAGTTGTGGAAACAAAGATTGGTGAGAATGCTTAAGTGGAGACACCTTTTCCCATGATAACTCTTCCACAAATAAATTTCCCTTCCTAGGGGTAGATTTCTTCCACTTCCTGTTGCCTCACCCCTGTTCTTACCCGTGAGTCATTTGTAAGTCTGATGTCTGTAACTCAGGGACAGTCTTATATAACCATGCCCTTGTTCTTCTTTGAATTAGCAGAGCTTTATATATATGGAAAAAAATGTGAATGCAGCTGGCTATCCTTACCTTCCCATCATCACCCATTCAGCCTCATCCATTTTAAGGCTAACCAGATGCTCATTCATTATGTTACTTTTATTCTGCATCTCTCTGCATCATAGTTGTAAGAGTGTCTTCTGGCTTTCTCCTGGATAATAAATGTGCAAACAACTGTTCTGCTTGGACTTATACACAATGCACATTATATATATATATAATATACATTTCATCAATTCATATACTGTGTTTTAGCACTTTTCATTGGATCCCATTCCAGGGCAATATACAACCATGTTTAAAACCCTATAGTAACATCAAATGGCTAACGTAAAAGACAGTAAACGAAAGTTTATGAAGCAGTCTGTGAGTACAGAACTTTAAATTCCTGGACAAATAAAAACCTTGTGTTAACCGTGGGCCAAAAACCTGGGTTTATTTGTTTAAGAAGAGTATTTTAAGACTGTGAAATAGGGATGCAAAAAACAAGTTAGCCATTCCTTATCTAAAATTCCAAAAAGTGCAATATACCAAAAGCTGAAATTGTCTACATGGGTGCCTGAGATAGGGACACTTTTGCTTTCTGATGGTTCAAATACACAAATTTTGTCTGGATCTATTCTGCCCTATATCCCAGGATTTGATCCCAGATTATCTGCTTATCCCAGATTATTTGGCAGTGCAGACTCATATAATCTGGTTCACAGTCAATAATCTGGGATCAAATCATGAGATATAGGGCAGTGTAGATCCAGCCCTTGTTTCACTGCACAAAAATTACACTGATTTCTCTAAATTCATGTTGGCTGGTAACTTGTTAGGAAATTACATGGTTTAAGTCTTGCTTACACAATTATTGTCCATCTTTTGGGTTATTATGGAGAACAGAACACAGTTTTCACTGTGCAGTGGTGCAAATCTTCACACTTTATCAGTGTGGTAGCCTCATAAAAACAGCAATTTCCATGTTGATGTAAAGCAGAGAGAATACCAGAGACATATATTTCCCTTAGTTGGGTGCACATGAGTCTAATGATTTCAAGAAGGTCCATGAAGATGCCTGTTGCAATACATTCAAGTAAAGGAAAATAACAGGATACACCTCTTATGTTCTCCCTACTCTCCAATGACATGTAAACAATTATCTACCACACCGAAAAGAGAGGATTTGAAGGGATAATAATAATAATAATAATAATAATAATAATAATAATAATAATAATAATCTCTTTATTCTTGTATCCCGCCCCATCTCCCCGAAGGGACTCAGGGCAGCTCACATGGGGACCAAGCCCAAAATACACCACAAAATACACAAGGTACATTTAAAACATATAAACAAGCCCAGGCAAAAAGAAGAAGCCCAGGCAAACAGACAGTGTAAAAAACTCAACGATAAAACAAGTCAATCAACAATAAAACAAATCATAAAACAAATGAGGTCACATACAATAAACATACTTTGATAAAATCCTGTGTTGGCTTCTAAAGAGAACTGGGCCAAAGAACGTGCAAGTAGTGTCAGATACAATCAGGGAATGATAGATACGGGAACTATTGTTCCATTAAAGTGCTAGGGAAGGCGTACACAAGGAAACTATGGCCGGCTAAAGGGATAAAGTGCAATAAAAATAAAATAGGCAACAGGTCAATCATTTACTATGGAAATCAGTCATCAAAGGCCTGTTGGAAGAGCCAAGTTTTCAGGCTCTTCTGAAAAGTAAGGAGGCCACTGACCGTTGTACCAGTTGGAGTTTCCGGGCCATCTTCAGGAGCAGCCCCACATAGAGTGCATTGCAGTAATCCAATCTAGAGGTAGCCAAGACATGGACCACCGTGGCCAAGTCAGGTTTCTCGTGGTATGGTTGCAGTTGGCTCACAAGCTTTAACTGTGCACTGGAAAATGCATCCTAGCCACTTGCAGGGTCTTGTCCATTGAATTTCTTTGGTTTTGTGTTGTTTTGGGTTTTTTTTAAGGGGGGGTTGTTTTAGCATAGGAAAGAGTTTTAGGAAACCATGTGGCTTTTCTGTGCTATAATCTATGTATCTATTCAAATATAATGAAACTGCAAAAATTGTGTAAAATGTGTACGGTTTATACAAAGTGAGAGAGTGCTTCACACACAAAAAACTAACCGAGTTATCTTGTGAGCGTACTCAGCACAAATGCATGGAGAATTTTGGTATTTTGTACAAAAAATATGCAAAAACACAATGGCTATACAAAGAAACCACATGCACTTTACCATAACTGTTTTTTTCCCCAACTAATTCCCAAAGGTTGAATAATCTTGGAGCTGGCCATCCTCTTCTTTGGTGCAGTGTCTTGAGTGTCAGGGCATGTTTTGCTTTGTTTTTTTGTTTTTTTTTGTCAAGGAATATTACACTGCAACCCCAACATCAGTGGGACCAGTATCTGCAGTTTCATCTGAGAAAATTAATTTTCATTAGGCATTTTCAGCATGACTTGATGATATTTTGAGTCAGAAATCTTAATTTCAATAGGGTTTACTATTGTCAACAAAGTATCTGGGAATGTATCCCGGTGGATACAGGGGGTTGAACTGTAATTAATAGTTTTCACATTCCTAAATCTCAGGACCATCTGCACTGCCCTATAATGTAGTTTGAAATTGCATTATATAATCAGCGCAGACTCATGTAATGCAGTTCAATGCAATTAAACTGCATTATATAAGTCTATGCAGACTATATAATGCAGTTGCAAACTACATTATATGGCAGTGCCAATGGGGCCATAGGCTCCCTGTTCTTTGTGATCAAATAACATTGTTGTGGTAGGAAAGACACTTGGGCAAGAGCTCCCTATATAAATATATATAGGCAAGCTGGTATAAGAAGAAAATCTACTTTATGTAGGTTGTTTGCAGATGACAGCACAGCCATCGGACGAATGGCTTTATGCACTTGATATGTTTTAAGTTTTGTATATTGTCTCATGCATTTTAATGCCTAATGTAATTTGTTTTTTAACTGATCTATGTATTACTGTATTGTATTGTTGTTTTTATTGGCATTGAATTTTTGCCAGACCTGTAAGCGGCCTTGAGTCCCCTTGGGTGAGAAAGGCGGGATGGAAATGATGTAAATAAATAAAATAAATATACAATGTGTGCAGTGTGGCAGAAAGGCTTGATTCGAGTTTTCTAATGCACATAACAACACACTTGTTAGACATCCTCCTGGCTTCTTCCAAAGATTGATGGTAAGGATTTTTTTTTCTGCAAACCTGGTTATTGATTTCACAAAATCCTATTTTTCTCCTTCCTTATTTCCCATGCATTGCACTAGGTTCCATTTTCTTACATAAACTAAATTTTCTCCTCCTCCTTTGTTTGGCGTTCCTAAAAAAACAGAGATATTTTCATATGTACATATATATATGAAATCTTTAATTAGGCATTCAAAAGGTATCAGCAGGATATCTCTGTTATAACGATTTCCAATTAAAGTGTTAAAGGTAGTTGTTCTTCAAATCCAAAAATGTTCCCTGATGTTTATTTTGGCAATCTGTCACAAATCCTCAAAATACCCAGTACATGAAGGATATAAGTGGAATGGCACTGCACCAAGATGTCTAACCATCTCCAGACTCTATCAGCTCCAGCAGAGAGATCCAGCTGATTAGACAGTTTCCCCTGTATATCCTATTTTGGCTGTTTCTGCTATAAATAGATCCCAGCTCCTCAGCTCTTCTCTACAATGCAAGATTTCAAGTTCAAAGAGTTAAAAAGAAAGAAATGTTTAACAAGTGAGGTATAAAATATAAAGTATACCTTAATGCATATGCTTTTATAGAAAGGGGCACAATAAATGTTAAAAATGTTAACTTGTAGCACAATAGTAGAATATCAGCTATTGTAGTCTGTAGTTCAGTGGAAGGAACTAGCAAAATGTATCTAACTAAAAAGGCAATGTGGAACCAATTGAGGTATAGGGACAAGGAGAGACAGGCAGAGTTGAAAAAAAAGGAGTGAAGAGTAAAATTAGAAATAATATACATTCTCAGATCTTTATTTGTGCTTTATATAATGTTTTTGTTTGGGCTTTTGCTTTCTCAGTGACTAATTTAGTCTGAAACTATTAGTCTCGCTCCCTGTAAAACTGGCACAAATTTATTCCACAATGCAAAGCTGGTTCAGCTTTCAAATATGCAAGTGTAATCCAATTAGTTTCATTCAGAGTAATGGACTTGATCTAAATCATAATACCATAGTGTTTATTGTTGAGCACAGCAGGCATTTCTGGAAGTTATGTAATAATACAAAGAGCTCAAGATAACTTGTGTATGTAATACATACATTTTATCATATACAAGATCTGCATGAATGCGTAAGTCCAGTGAATGCTAATCTACTAGTGCAACACTTACTCAGAAGTATCTTAATCCTCCAGTTATCAGTGCCCCAGTGTCAAATAAAAGAATTTTCAAATAATGCAATCTTTTCCCCGCTTACTGAACTGAAAACTATAGTATAACTGGTACAAGCTAATCTTCCACTATTTTCAACTATTACTACACTACCAACAGAAACTGTGGTTCATATCTTTATTTGGCCCCATCCCAGGGAAGGAGCAGTCAGAGAAGAATAATGCACTGAAGAAAGTTAAATATTCATTCTTTCACATCTTGAATATTGTATATCCATGCAGCTGTTTAGTGATACTCCATTTCCAAACCAAAATCCACTCCCAAAAATTATTCTCAGTCTGAATCCAATTTCTGTTCACTGATTTGTTTACACTGTGAGAGACAATACTGCTTACTTAATCTCTAAGGACCCTTCCACATAGCTGTCTAAAATCCACATTGAACTGAATTATATGGCAGTGTGGACTCATAACCCAGTTCAAAGCAGATATTGTGGATTATCTGCCTTGATATTCTGGGTTATGTAATTGCACGCAAGGACCCAATGTGAATAAAATTGCAGGTGTTTCTTAATCTCACTCAAATCAAGGGTATTTAACAAACAAGACTAGTCCATGCCCCTACAAAATACAACATAACTTATGGGATATATAAATTGGTCTGTGAGTAAAAGGACATCCAAATGTAAAGGCTGAATTAAAAGTCACTTAATTTTTAAATATGTCAGAAGTTTAAAGCTTCCATTAACTTTCAAAGGATTTATGGATATTCAGTTACTTCAGTAAACCCTTTTCCTTTAATTTAGCTAGGCTAATATAAAAATAAAATGCACACACATATTAGGCAGCTTCTAAAACCAGAAATAAAATACAAATAATAAATGTTTGGTCTAATACACATTTAGATAGATAGATAGATAGATAGATAGATAGATAGATAGATAGACAGATAGAGATTGCAATTTGGTTGATATAGGAATTTAAAATAAGTCTCTCATCTAGCTATATATGTGTATTATCCTTATAGAATATACGGACAAAAAAAAACCACAAGTCCACCTAAAAAGAGACACCGTTATGCCATATAAATCTTATCGGTGGCTTAGTGCTTACTGCAAAACATAATATCTAAGCCAGAGCACCTATTTCGGATGGACATTCTGATACCAGGTTTAAAGTGATGAAAGGCAAATCTTGGTGTTCATCACATTTAAAGTCACATTGAGAAATACTCCATCAGAACACATTTGCTGAACAGTTCTGGCTTCAGATTCTGTAGAGATGTGCATGTTGCCCTCCCAGCTGGTGGCCATCTGCCTTAGTGACAACTGCCAGATGGAGAAGGGCATGGAAAATCACGGATCAGATACTAAATAAAGGAAAATTACTCTGAACAGAACTTTGTCTTACAGTTTAAAAATCTGATGTTTCTAAATAGCATCCATGATTTAAGGGTGAAGGAGTGAAGGGCAGAGTAGGTTGCAAAAGGAAAAAAAAACCTGTATTATTAATGATGATGGCTGTGTATACATTTTTCCTCTTCTTGAAATCAAAGCATTTCCATTGTGTACCTTAAATAGTTATTAGAGTTATCCAAATTACATAATGAGACAGGCATAATATCATAGAACATCCATGTACTTTAATATTGACAGCTCTGATTAGTGACAAAACCTCATCTCTATTTCTGGCACTATTTCTACCTGGAGGTCCTTAATTTTCCTGAACAGAACTCCAATCAAAGTATCACCCATGCCTGACCTTGCTTAGGTTACAAAATCAGCTCAGTGGAGTTCAGAGTGATGTGATGGCTTATGAATACATTAGAGATATACCTAGATGTCTAGTTACAAGTAAAGACAACAAATTATTTTCGGATGCATGCTTCTGCAGTCTACTCTTGAATATATTCAAAAAAGAGACAAGAAAGACATTTTTCCAAAGGGGACAGTTTTGACAAGAGTATCTTTTCATATAAAACACTTATTGTGCAAAAAAATGCAGATCATCCTAAGAATCTGTACATTTGCGAGGCTTAGGAAACACTTTATAAGACTAAATCACGCACAAAACAAAACATGAACTGATAAGAAGTAGATTCCCAGGGTATTAGCCTCTTTTCTGGGAATTTTCTTTTCTCTTTTTCCAATTAAGTGTCGATCTTCCTTAACAGAGGTTACAAGTGGAAGTGTGTTATCTCTTGGGTTTGCCATTTAAACTTACTCAGGACAAGGATTTCAGAGATCTGGTTTGCTGCAGAGTGTCTATACAAGCACTTCACAAACCGTCTGGAGCTGGGAGAAAATCTAAAAATACCTTTTGAGTGTGGATTGATCCAGTCTGAAGAATTCCCCCCCCTATCTCCTTGATCAAGATGCATTGAAAAGAAGCAGCTAATCTGATGGGAATCAGCACTAGAGCAATTCAGGCCAAGGCAAGAAAGGGAAAGTGAGTGTATTTGGGGTTTTTTCTTTGTTTTCTGTTTTGTATTGCATATTAAGCCCATGTGATCCACGAAAAAAATTTCAATACTCATTATGAAATTAGGAGGTGGGGAAAATTGTTTCTAAAGTATTTAAAATTGGATAGTGTCCATATTGTAACTTTTTTTGTGTGACAGGAGCAATCTGAGTTGCTTCAGGTGAGAGAATTGGCAGTTTGCAAGGACATTGCCCAGGGGATGCCCGTATGTTTTTGATGTTTTTACCATCCTTGTGGGAGGCTTCTCTCATGTCCCCGCATGGAGCTGGAGCTGATAGAGGGAGCTCATCCGCTCTCTCCTCGGGTGGAATTCGAACCTGGCAGCCTTCAGGTCAGCAACCCAATCTTCAAGTCACAAGGCTTTAATCCACTACGCCACCGAGGGCTCCCATATTGTAACTATAATGAGTTAACTACTTTTAGTTACTTTCTGTTAAGTAATTGTACCAATTGTACCAGGGGCTCCTTTCTCCCTCGTTGTTATAGCTATTGGCATGAAACTTGCTACCATTATAAAACACATTTACCACTGTTAGCCCATGAAGTTTCAGAACATGTCACCCATCCAAGGATTTTTAGGAAATTTCCAAAGTTTTTACAAACAACAATTTTTAAAAACAACAAAAGCTTTCTCCTTGAATTTTCTATACAATGGCACAAGATAACAGGGGATTGTTCACCCCAAGTTTCAAAAATATTCTTATATCTACTAATTTTTGGATTAAAAAATGACAAAAATATTTTTAAGCCACAACAGCTATGTTACTGAATGTCTTTATTTATTATTTATTTATTTATTTACAGCATTTATATTCCGCCCTTCTCACCCCAAAGGGGACTCAGGGCGGATCACATTACACACATAAAGGCAAACATTCAATGCCATGACATAGAACAGAGACAGAGACAAGACGCAGGCACCGGGCTGGCCTCGAACTCATGACCTCTTGGTCAGAGTGATTTGTTGATTTGTTGCAGCTGGCTTGCTTTCCAGCCTGCGCCACAGCCCGGTCCTTTAACCAATAGAACTTCAATTTAGGGATTTCTTCCTAGCTCAGCACATATTTACTTACTAATATTGAGAAGTATCAGTCAGTCCTCTTCTTTGCAGATTCATTGTTTCTTAATATCTGTTTGTATATTCAAAACTTACAAATTACACACAACTTACAATTTAAAAATGAAGATTTGCACGTCCCTTTTGCACATGTAGATGCACTACTTCAATTATACCACTAGTTGGTGACTTTCCATTTGAAACAATTATTGATGAGGCAAGAATGAGATGTCTCCTGTCCCAGTTGCTCTTATATTTTTGTCAACAGTACTTGGTAGCTCTCTGCATTCCCACAAAAGACCCAGGTTCCCTTACCCTCACATCAATTGGAAATTCAAAATGTTCTAGAATAAGAAAAATTTCTCAGTTAGCATTAATGGATGTAAGTGGGGAACAATGGGGGAAAGTGGAAATGAAAACTGGACATTTTAAAAGCCACTGAAAAGTGGGATGACAGAGAATTAATTAGAATTATTCCTACCAAATCAGGACAGTTGAAGGATATGCAGCAGACAGGAAGATAAAATTCCTATATTCCTTCTCAGCAATGGTGGCTTGTTGTTTGAGCATGAAGGTTTCTGACACCATCACCAAAGAACAACCTTCCACAGTCCAACTCACATTATGTTCCAGCATTATCAGAAGAAACATCACCCCTTTTCCACATACATATACACCACAGATCCAACATAATTTGTAATTCAGCTCTAAATAAACATTTCATTGAGAAAGACTTGAAATCCTGCTATTTAATGTAATTGAGACTAATTTTCTAGTAAAATATCTACAGATGTTTTCCAAAAAATTATATATAGAAGAAGCTGCACATTTGTAGAGCCATGGCCCTTCAGCAGCAGCTAGTGCTTCTATAAGTCTTCAGTGACTATAGATTCTTTCTGTAGAACATCATTTTCCAAAGCGAGATTGCTATCTATCACTCAGGTTGGGCAGAGTCAATAACTCTTCTCTAGGACAGGGATAACTTGCCATGCTCTATTAGAGATTCTACTGACTACTCAAGTGGGGTTTATTTCCTCAAAGAATTTCAATTAGCTTCTGAAGAACAGGAAGCTGATGAAGCTTCCATGAAGCATCAGCGAAGGAGGCAATTTTCAGGTAGCCAACAGCTAAAAGGCAATTTTCATCCTATTATATTGTGGTCTGCAGGAGACAGATTGAACTAGTGAGCAGCTGAATGTGTTAGCAGTAAATTTTGGTGTGGTCTCATCAGCTGCTGAAGAATTTGTATTTTTGCTCTGATTTTTACAAAAGAGAGCGGGAGAAAGAAAAGAAAGGAGGGGGAAAGATAACGGATTATATTATTTGTGGAGAAAACCTGTGACCAAACTGAAAGTAATGCCTACAATCTGAAATCACTTATACCATAGGAATCCTGCTACTAGTAAGTAAAAGGTTGTAGTCAGAAATATAATAGATATAAGAATTAGAAGCAGCAGCTGCTGCTTTTGATGACAAACATTTGAAAAGGAGATATTTGGCTTATGAAGAACTTGAAAGGGGTATTTTTTTAATATATATTTTTCTACTGTAACTGTACCAGTAAGAATCTCATCTGGATGGATTCTGGGAGTAAAAATCCTAACAAATAACTTCTTAAAACTCAGATGCATTGCTTGACAAGATGATCCTGTGAAACTGATGGACAATTCTAAGAGCAAGAATACTGATTATCTTATTGCAGACAAAATAATTACTAATTCTCTTTACTACTGCTGAGATATTACTATATCAGATGTATTCAACCATTAATCCTAATTTTATGATAAAACCTTTGAGGGTCAGAAACAGTACAGACTTAATACATGTATGCCCATATGCTAAATGTCTATCACTGATATATGCCAGTACAACATTACTACATGCTACTGTCTGTTTGCTTGGTCACCGTTCTGGTATCCTTCAAGAAAAAATTGGGGGCAATAACCAGTAAATGGTCAACAAATTATGTTGTCCATGACTATGGCATTGCTGTTATTTGCCCAGCATCTGTTCACTCTGGTCTACTGTATTGCAAAGGCTGCACTTCAATGCTACAGGAACATATTGAGAAGAAAAATTCAGAACCATCTGCAGTCTGTTTCCCTTTATCTTCTTTCCTACTCTTACCCAGTTTTCTCTATCCTTTCCAGTATAAGATAAGAATTTTAAATGGATTCTGATCAACAAATAGTTACACCACCATGTTATCTGAAAGACTATCTCTCCTTGAAAAGAAAATGGTTTAAGATAATGACATCACCACGGATGGCCTATTTTCTTTAGTAGCTCAACTCCTAGCTATGTGTGGATTCCCAGAAAGCTTAACGTACTTCATGGCAAGAAAAAGACTGTGGTGGAAGTTATTTATAATTCAGTTTCAAGGTGAACTGAAAACTGGTCAACCCAGGGCCCCTTCATGTTGCAACACTATAGCCAGGGCCGTAGCCAGAAAAAAAATTCGGGAGGGTTTTTGAAAATTTCGGGGGGGGGGGGGGTTGAACCCCTAGCACGCACCCCTCCCTGCTACAAACCTGTCAATATCTGCTTGAGATAGCGCCTGGAGGGACTCTTAATGTTTTGCATCTCATAGACTTAGCATGGGGATTTGGTTAACCAGTTAAAATTCATGAGTAAACCAGATTTTTTTTATAACCTGAAAAATTTCAGGGGGAGGGGGGTTGAACCCCTAAAACCACCCCCTCGCTACAGGCCTGACTATAGCACTACCCTTTTAACTGCCATGACTGCATTCCATGAATTCCTTTGGCTTGTAGTTTGTTGAAGCACTAGAGGGGTTTTCTAGATGAATGTTCTAAATATCCCTTCCTAAACTACGAAACCTGGGATTCCATAGTCTGGAACCATGGCTGTTAAAGTGGAATCATTTTAATGGTGTTGTATGAAAGATTCAGGGTTTTATCTATGCACATTAAGTCATCCAGGACTCTTTAGAGAGAAACAAAGTTGTAGGACTTTCAAAATAATCTAGACACCAGTCACATATTGTATTCAACATTGCAAACACAGCCATAATGCTCTGGGAATACTCAAGAGATAGGAAAGATAGAGACTGCCACACTGCTTTAAAAACCCAATAAGCCTTAAAATCAAGTATGATTATGCTTTGACTGTATTTGTCCTTTTCAGGTCATATTAATTTTGAAAACAATACCACATGATGTAATTTACTTTTAAGAATTTGACTTCACATCTGGCTGCATAAACAAAGCTATATTTCTTTACAGGTGACAAAATGACAGTTGAGGTGTTATTTTTTTAAAACAAAAACAAAAACAAAAACAAAACAAATGTGGGTGTACATTGAGTGCAAGAAAATTACCCATTCATCTTACATGGCACAGCTCAAAATAGTCAGCCATGCCTTGGGGCGGACTTAACCCTCTTGTTTTGCAAGAGGGTCTCAAGACGGCTGTGTTACAATTGAAACTTGGTGACCTTGCCAAGGTTCCAACCAACATAGTACTCTCAGGTTCCAATTCTTTCTCTTAAGCACTTTAAACAGAGGCTTTCACAATGTTACTAGCATGTCTACTATTTTCAGACAGGCCAGTGACTCATGGTGATCTAAAACACAGTGTGCTAGTTCCATTTTGGCACCATAAATTAAGGGGAGAAAGAAACTGGATTTTTTCACTTTTGCTTTCTAATAGGTATAGCTTACATTTAAATGCCATGGACCTGTAAATACGTACCAATAGGTACTTTCCTGGTTGGCTTTTGCGGATTTCTTCCGGGTTTACAAATGTTGCCTCTGTGTTTTAAAATTTTAATATACTTTAGATATGTATAGGTAAGAGCACAATCCTAATTCAAAGTGGGTTGGCTGGAAGGGAGTTAGTTTTGACAAACACTTCTACTGCCAGGAAGATTGCCCTCTCTTGCTGGCTGATCTCACAGTTGATGATCTCACAAATTAGCATGCAATTTGGAAATATGTCTGAAAATTCCTTTTAAAATGATTTTTAAAGTAACCAGAAGCTGTTACCAATACATTAGTAGCATAGTTGGTTCTTATTAGACTGCTTTTAAAGTAAGCTGTGGTGTTTCTTTTGCTCTCTTTGCCAATATTCAGAAGATTTCACCTCACTTTCTGTCCCTTTGAATTGGATTTTGAAAAATGTAGCGTTTTGTGGAAACAAGGATTGGGGATAAAGCTTCAGTGGAGACACCTTTTCCTCATGAAAACTCTTAGATTTAGGATCTTAATCAAATTCCTAGGGTTCTGTACATACTTAAATAAAAGTATAAAAAGCTAACAGTGCTTCTATGCAATTATTTTGCCCTCAAAGTGCCACAACCAGTATCATATATTACTAGCTACAGTTCTTTCTCCCTTTTTTGTAAACTCACCAGAGACCAGCAGCCATGGACCACCACTCTGAGTAGCATTATAACCTAAAAATAAAAATGTTTTCAAAATTTAGAACTCAAAATGTGCTTTGTTTTCCTCTGGAGAGCAAACCAACATTAAACCAATCAGACTGATAAAGCACTCTTATCTTCCTTGGGGAAAGCAACATTTCCTCTGTAAACTGCCCATACCACATTAGTAATAATGGTATTCCACTTCAAACAAACTACAAAGTAATCTTAGTATTCCTAACAACGTTATACTAAATAATAACTCCCCACAGGCCAATCTGCATACAAAATATAACATTTAAAGCCAATGTACAATTAGCGGTTTATTATGGAACTCTGTGGATTGTAATTTACTGAAACAAATTTATACTTGCTGCAAGGAATTCTAATTTATAAAAAATTACCTAGGTACAGATGTTGTCATAACCAACAACTTATATAGAATTGATGGGTGCCTTATGCCTGCATCTGATACTAAAAGTACTAAGGGGAAAAGGGAGAGCAAATCAAACACTGATAGACAAAACTAGGGCTAATAATCATGACTTAAATAAAGAGACCTTTTATATCAAGGCATCATTTTAGAAGAGTAACAGTAAAAAGGAGAAAAAAAACTCAAGATGAGAAAACTAGATATGGAAATGTATAGAGATATATAATGCAGCATATTCACTCAACAATGGAATGGGAAGAAATTTGGATCAAAAAAATTAAGTATTGTCTAGCAACCGACCTTAAAGAAAACTGGTTGAAAACAATACATAGGAGGTATTTGACACCAAAAAAAATTGGCCTAATGTTTTAAAATACGGATAATAAATGTTGGAGGTGTAAGGAGCAAGTAGGCTCATATTATCATATGTGGTGGGGTTTTGGAAAGCAATTAATATTGAATGTGGGAAAATCTTTAAAAAATAAATTAGAATGTAAACCGGATTTTTACCTATTAGGGTTATACCCTACACAAGACAGTGAAGGGCAGGAAAAAATGAAAAATAGAGAGAATGTAGAAAAGATCTTTACGTTTTTAATAACTGCAGCGAGTTTAGTGATAGCAAGATATTGGAAAGAAGCAACCATCCCTACTAAAGAAATGTGGTTAGAAAAAGTAGTAGAGATAAAAAATATGGATAAATTGACCTTCATGATTAAAAAGAACACCGGACGAGCTATGAAGGAAACTGATTGGTCGAATTTCGAAACCTATCTACAAGAAGAATCAAGAAGATGATATACAAACAGATATAATTGGAAGACAGAAGAGTAGAAGTCTACCCCCCCCCCCCAGATAGGTAACTTTTTCCTTTTTCTTTCCTTTTCCCCTTTTTTTCCCCTTCCCTAAAACTCTTTCCTCACCCGTATTTCCCTTTATATATATAGTTAGAGACCCATTCATTTCCCCTGTTACCCATAGAGAGAGAACCTCCCCTCTTATCCTTCCCATCCTTACCTTACCTTACTTACCTACCCATACGTACCTCACTCTTTCCTTTAGATACACGATTGTAATAAACTTCAATAAACATTTTTTTTTACAAAAACAATTTATCTCTGTATCATTACATTTATGCATCATCATCCTTCCTTCCAAAAAGGCCAAGGAAATATAATGGACCTTCTTGGTTTTATTTTTGTCACAGTCCTATGAGCTAGTTTAAGCTTTTAGCAAGGTGAATTGTGCAAAGCCAGCCTCACCTAACAAGGTCTTTAGCTGCAGTATCTCTGGACTCAATGCAACACTGTGCCACACTGGCTGCAAGTCAACAATCAAATCTGGCTACTGTAACACATACCTTGATTACATCCCGTTTGGACAACTATAACATACTCTATATGGGGTTGACTTTGGAAATGGTTCAGAAACTTTAGCAAGTTAAAAATGCTGCGACCAGAATTATGACTGGGCCAGATAACAGCTTTATGGGCTTTATGGGCTGTTTCCAGATGCAATTCAAAGTGCTGGTCGTGACCTATAAAGCCCTAGGTGACTTGAGTCCAGATTATGTGAAAGACTGTATTTCTCTGTGAGGATATGTCAGGGTTCTAAAATTGACAGGGAAAGGCCTTTTCTTGTCCCACCACCATCGCAGGCTTACTTGGTTAGTACACAAGAGAGAGCCTTCTCAGTGGCTGTTCTCACCCTCTGGACCTCCCTTCCATGGAAGGGTAAGCTGGTTCCCTTTTGCTGGTAGGCAAATCCCTTTTTGTTTAAGTAGCCAGTTAATTGTAAATGGGGCTTTTCATTGAGATGTTTTATTTACCTCTTTAAACCTTTATTTGTTTAGAAAATGATTTTATATTGCTTTTGTGTTAGTTTAAATTGTTTCTAAATATTATTCTAAATGTCTCTTTGGAAGCAGCATTGAGTCCCACTCTAGGAGAAAGGTGGCAAATAAATTAAATAAATAAATGCATGAACAAAGAAGAAGAAGAAGAAGAAACACATTTGGCTGCCAGACCTAGAAATGAAAGACATTAATTTATATTTTCTATTATACCTTTAAGGAATTATTTTAAAGAAGGGGCCAGGCTGTGGCGCAGGCTGGTGAGCAGCTTGCTGCAATAAATCACTCTGACCATGAGGTCATGAGTTCGAGGCCAGCCCGTGGCAGGGTGAGCACCCATCAATTAAAAAATAAAAAAATAGCCCCTGCTCGTTGCCGACCTAGCAACTCGAAAGATAGTTGCATCTATCAAGTAGGAAATAAGGTACCACTTATAAAGTGGGGAGGCAAATTTAACTAATTTATGACGTTGGAATGAGGAAGTGCCATCACAGTGGATGATGAAGCAGCTGCTCCCCCCTGTGGCCAGAATCAAACATCTCCTCAGGAGAAGGTTAAATTGCCTCTGTGTCTGTCTCTGTCTCGGTTCTATGTGTATATGGTCATTGAATGTTTGCCCTATATGTATATAATGTGATCCACCCTGAGTCCCCTTCGGGGTGAGAAGGGCGGTATATAAATACTGTAAATAAAAATAAAAATAAATTAAATAATTGCTGTTCTCTTTTAAAATGCCTAAACTCTTTCACATTAATTTATTAAAAGAACTTGGAATAACCTGTAAAGGGGGAAAAACTCATTTAAGGGGAATCAATCTGTTAAACATAACTCACAGATTATTAGCCATCTAGTGAGCCTTGTTCCTGGGCCAGGTGTCACTCACTCTGACCACCTCCAAGGACATGTGTGCACCAAGGATCCCAAAGGTCAACCAAAATTCTTTGGCTGCACCTCTCATAGCTTGAAGGCCATCCCTCCCAAACCTCAGAGTTTTTAAAGAGTGAGAATCCTCATTCCAACCCCAAGGGTAGCTTGCATTTTATGAAAACTTATAGGGACTGTTGTGGGAGTCAACCATTCACCCCCTAAAAAGGAGTGTGAGTGCCACAATGCCTACCATGCCCATTTAACCTTTACCATTTCTTGGAATCTTGTTAAATAACTCAAGGAAACCTATTTAAGTGACTTCACCCCAAAGCTAATCACCACATACCTCTAAAACAGTGTGGGGTAGGCGAAAAAATCCAAGGCAAACTTTGGGGGGGAGGTTCCCTTGTATAACCAGTTTATTATACACTGTCTATAGAGTAGGAGGGTGGGTCATGCAGAGACAAAGCAGACTGACAGATGTGGGGGAAAGAACAGCATCAGATAGGTTGCTGCTCCACCCCCCCCCCCCACCCCAACGTGGTTAGCTCATGTGGTTTCTTCCAACTCTGTTATTCTGTGATTCTATGATTATTATTATTAGAAACAAGCAGATAGGGTTGCTGTTTTGTCCTTTGCTTCAAGAAAGCAATGTGAGTAGAAAGTCTAGTCTTACTGAGAAAGGAGCCTAGAAAAAAAATTGAATATTGCCTCCAGATATTAGCCCTCCTCCCTCAATGAAAGGACAGCACTCCATTCCTTATAGTTTGTGTTGGTTGTGGATTTGTGCACATTGGGTATTTGGCTCAGCAGAAGAGGCAATAATGCCTCTTTATCAGTCAGTCAGAACATGTTTGTACTACATCTCTTTGATTCCACACACACCCCAGCATGCCCATGGCATCTGGATGTCATAGTCTAAATATAACTTTTCCAAGTTCTGAAATGATAGGATATCTGTTATTCACCACATTTTCCCACATAACCAGGGACATCTTTTTCTAGCATCTTGATTTTACTACATGAGCTTCATCCAGTGGGGAAGATCTAAAATTAGCTTTTCTGCTTGGGTTGACTCCAGGCATATGCCCGAGCTCCTTGGAATATGCACTCTGAGAAGCCATTCCATCACTTTTTCACTCTCACAGACATTGCCCTCAGCAGTGTCAAATCATCTCTTCTTATATTAATAAGAATATATAGGAATGGCCACAATGTAAGCCCCATGTTTAAAAAGGATGGCCAGAATTTATTGTAACCTAGAGTGACACATTCATGACTGCTTCATATTTACACTCTTTATGGACTCATTAGTTTAGACTACTAGGGACTATGAAAATCTCCCAATCCCCACTTACCCAGCAGCAGCCATTATGATTGATGGGAAAGTAGCTGATGTTGTCCCCATTGATTCCTCACATAAACTATTATTGCTGCAAAGGGGAATTTTAACAGAAAACTTGCTTTTGCCTGTCACACCGGAGTCAGCTTACGGGAGGTAATGGAAATGTCAACTAGATACTTCTTGGTCAACATGAGAAAATTCCTTAATTGAAAATGGTGACTGCTGCCCAAAACAGGGAAGGGTCAGGCTGGGAAGGGTCAGGCTTGGGAAGGGTCAGGCTGGGAGTCACCATATAGCTACATTATGATGGTAATAAAATAGCTAAGTAGTTGATAGGGAATTTCAGATAGCTTTCCTATATAAATATACACATGTGTGTGTCATAGTCCAACCCTTAGCTGCAGGATTACTTTCCATGATTTGACTCAGCCACAGTCACCACTTTGGGAAGTGTTCGTATCTCAGGGCCCTTCCATACAAGCCCTATAACATAGGATCTGATCCCAGGTTTTCTGTTTATCCCAGATTCTCTGAAAGTGTGGATTCATATAATCCAGTTTAGAGCAGAAAACCTGGGATCAGATCCTGGGATATAGGGCCTATCATGAAGGGCCCTCCAGTCTGACTCTGTGATATGCTTGATCCAGATGATACCATCAAGCATCTGTACAAACATCTGAGGAAGCATATAAAGCAGGAGTGCACAACTGTAGCCCGCCAGATGTCTGGAACTCCAACTCCCTGAAAACAGTAGCTGGCTTGTTCAGTGGTCAAGAATTCTGAAAGCTGAAGTCCAATACCTATTGGGATTCATAGTTTCAGGTACCCATTGGAAAGAGATGTCTTGAAACATTTCCCCTGCATAAGGGGATCAAACTGTGCAACCATTTTCTCTCCCTTCATTTGCTGACATGTTTTTACAAGCACACTAGTTATTTTATCATCACAATATTTCATTATAGATAACTATGCAAAGAGATCTTGTGGCACCTTAGAAATTGAGAAAGCAAAGTTGGTAGCATAAGCATTCATAAACGAAGTCTGTTTCTTCAGATGAATATGCTTTCTACCAACTTCATTCCTTCAGTCTCTGAGATGCTACAAGATCCCTTTACATACCAATATTCCAGACTAACATGACTATATCTTTGAATTCTACATTCATTATGCACATTTATTTATCATGTCAGAAGCTAATTGAGAATACATTTATAAATTATTATGAATAAGTCAGTGTTGGACCAAAATATGAATAATGCTTTTCAGGCTACACTTTATAAGTGTAAGGCAATGGTCCAAGTTGTCATTAGTTGACATCACCAAGTATAATAAAAGGCTTTATATTTTTCTGTACCTAGCAAATACAGCAAATACAAAAAACCCCAGCTGATACAACACAAAAGAGTGTTACTAGAACACATTGTACCCACTGAGATTCATATTTAAGAATTGGCTTTTCATTTTTCTATAGATCTACATGAATACGAATATTATTTTAGTTTGAAAATGTTTCTCGTCCTCTCATACTTTTCACCTATGGAAGAAATATGTTTTAAGCGTTTTCCCCCAACTGATCATTTAAAAAAAAATCCTGGCAGTCTACAAGTTCAAGTACATGTTTTTGAAAATCTAAGGTTGCACAAAAGTATTAAAAACCTACAAACATCAGTAGTGAGATAATAAAAGGAATCAAGAAGCCTTTAGCTGTGCAAGTGGCTGTATTTATGCAAAACAATTAATTCACAAATGCAGATATTTCTAATTTGTTTGCAAAGAATAGCAGGAGTAGCACATTCTTCATTCATTCACACTTGACTCCTGTGACAAGGTGACAGGGGCTGAAATACTCAGAAGTGTGCCAGAGAATAAAAGCTTTGTTAAAACTAAACCTAGACTTCTGGCCAGAAGTTGGCTTACAAAGTCAGGTTTGCTGGAGGGAGTCAAATTCTGAGTTTGGATGTATCGTTCAGTTTTTCTACTCTTACGCATTTCTGGATACTTCTGGATACCATTCAAACAAAGGAGTCAAAGGATAACAACCAGGCAATATGTACTAGCTCACTATTCCTTACTTATATGTACTTATATGTATACTTTATTTCTGTGAATTTGATAAGCAGCAGTCAAAATGTGTGAAATATACCTATTAAAGGAAAGTGCTAGAGATGGTTAGTGAAGGTGTGTCTATCATGGATCTGTTATGGCCCATTCAAACTTTTAAAGCTCACTGGATGTTACATCAATCAGAGGAAGAAAAAACATGGAAAATAATCCAAGGTTGTTCCATTCAAAGTATTAATGTTGATCTTTAAAACAGTATATGACTCAAGACCAGAATACTTCAAGAATTATCTCTCTCTTTGTGACCAGCCTCTAATTTTCTCACAAAACATTTGGTCTCTAAGGCTGCCTTTATAGCATCCTAAGGTAAAGGTAAAGGTTTCCCCTGACATTAAGTCCAGTCATGTCTGACTCTGGGGGTTGGTGCTCATCTCCATTTCTAAGCTGAAGGGCCAGTGTTGTCCATAGACACCTCCGAGGTCATGTGGCCGGCATGACTGCATGGAGCGCTGTTACCTTCCCGCCGGAGTGGTACCTATTGATCTACTCATGTTTTCGAACTGCTAGGATGGCAGAAGCTGGGGCTAACAGAGGCCGCTCACGCCACTCCCAGGGTTTGAACCTGCAAGTTCAGCAGCTCAGTGCTTTAACACACTTCGCCACCAGGGCTCCTTTATAGAATCATAGTATACACTTAATGCAGTTTGACACTACTTAAACTACACTGCTCAATGCTATGGAATCATGGGAGTTATAGTTTTATAAGTTCTTCAGCCTACTTGGAGTATTGGTGCCTCACCAAACTACAAATCCCCAGATTCCATAACATAGAGCTGTGCCTGTAAAGTGGTGTGTCAACCTACATTAATTCTTCAGTGTAGATGCACTCTAGATATACTACGGAATGTCAGAACTTGGGAAATATTTTGAGGGATGTGAGAAGGGGAGATGTAACTCACAGAATCTCCCAAGCAATGTGCTGATTCAGCTCATTTTAGTCCAAAAACATAACTTTTTTCAGAATGTTGAGAATGACACATGACAACTAGGCAAACACACTTCTCAATAGAGGTGCCCAGTCTGTAAAAAAACTGTCTTCAAAGAGAGTTGCCTGATGTCTATGCTGTTCTCTTGCAGCTATTAAATAAATATAAATTTTTGTTTTCCTAGACTTTTTGAGAAATTATATTCCTGATAAGCTTTTACACAGGTTTTACCTCTCTTTTTTGGTAAAACATCTGTGATATTATCCTTACATTATATTTTGCGGTATTTATGCTGTCAGATTGATACATTTTGTCTAAGGGCAAGGTAAACATCAATTAGATATGAAACTTAAAACTCAGTCCAACAGTAATAGAAACTGTTTTGGAATTCTTTTCAGAACCTGAGTAACTGCATAGTAGCTGCAAGTTAGAACAACTCCCCTGTGATATCCCTACATACACTCCAAGATTTTGGACTAAAGTCCTGCCAGTTAATTTAAACAGTGGCTTCAGGTCACTACATGCCAGACAGAAAGAGCATACCAGTGTTACATGCTTGCTGTTAGGGGTGTCCACAAGATTTAAATGACATATAACTAGAGGTTGGAATGCAGCCATTATAATGTGAATTCCAAGACAGAAATTTATAGGAGACATTTCCTGTTTATATACGGTTATCTCAAATAATGTCCAATGGAGTAAACAACCAAAAAAGGCTGTAAATATCTCAGAGATAAATGTGACATGTTTAAGTAATCTTTTATTTAAAGCTTGACCTGGCACAAAGGCTTATCATAAAATTAATGATAGCTTTCTCCACCCTTTGAGAAATATACTTAAGTTGAAACTACACAAACAAACTCTGAAACACCTATTAATCTTCTGGTTTAAACTAATGTTCATTTGAAACTGTGAGCTGTTCTAAAAATATACACCAAGCAGCCTGATCTTTAAAAACCATGCAGTTGCATGCGCTGCGTGAAAATGAATGAGTGCAGCCTGATCTGTAAAAATTGTTCCATTGTATACGCTGTGTGTAAATATTCATTTGCACACATCATACACAACTAAATGCATCCCAGAAGTTACAGAGAACACAAAAAGCAGGAATTTCTGAAAATGTAGATAGTAGCATTTTCAGAGGAGAAGGAAAATAAGGCATCAAATTGAAGGCAGACACTTGGGGTTAGGGAAGGTAGCAAATGGAAGACATATACTTGGGTTCAGGAAGGGATCAAATGGCAGTAATAGAGAATATGGAATATTAATTCAGAAATCTATGGGCCATTACAAACTGGGTGTAGGAGTTTGGCTGTGAACCCATCAGTGTGTTGTCTGAACTCTCCACAGCAGCTGAGGTGAATCCACATCATTTGTTCCATGTAGACATGGCTCATTCAAAAGATCTGTACAGTCCTGAGAAGTTTCCACAGCATAAGCATCATTTCCTCTCAGGAATTCCCCATTCCTCATACCTCCCATTTAATGCATTGGTTGAGAGGCAGAAAATAGCACCACCAGATCCATGCATCTGGGGAAGAAATTACACTTCTGATGTATTCAAGCCCTCAAGTAACATGTTACAAAGCATTCCCTATAAATTCTAAACTAGTTTGCTACATTTCACAGAGATAAATTTGATTTGAAAGGGAAATAATGGGACATAATTGGCTTGCTTTTATTAGGCTTCCCTGACCTCTGACAATCCAAGATTTTTGTGCAAATTCCCCAAGAAATCTTAGAAATATTGAACACATTATAATATCAAGTGCCATGTGTATTTAAACTGTAGTAAAGTCAACTGGATTTATATATGAAGAGATACTATGGGATTCATGCCATGAGGTAAAAATATAGTAGGCAGATGTAGTTCACAAAGGTATGTATGTACATTCAGGCCACAATGCAAATGACTTTCTACCAAACCTTATCCTTTGGACATGAAATGACTAATTTGGGAGTATATGAATTTCTGATTAAAGCCTTAGGCAATAGCACAGTTCTGGCCAAGTAATAGGAATATAAAGTGTACTTAGTCTAGAAATCAGTTTATTACCATGTTTTAAGATACAGTTGAGTTGACATGAATTGAATTAGTTTACAGAAAATGTTTTCATTAACCTTTGATAAATTTCCAGTTCTGTAGTCAACAACCTACCTAACAATACATTATGTGCTTCATAAAATGATAAACTAATATAAGAACATTAGCACTCAGTTTTGAAGGCAAAAATAAATACATTAAAAGAAAACAAACAATAACAAGGTTCCCCAAGAACTTCTTGAAATGATATTCATTTTAAGTATTGATGGGTAAAGTGGAAAAATGAAAGTTTAAAGTAGCATATTCCACAAGAAGGTAACTTCTGTGGCAAAACAGTAAATAAAATAGATAATGACATTTAGGTTAGTGTGCTTTACACTTCCAGTTCTAGATTTTGGGAGTCCAATGTGTCCAAACATGCCTGTGTGTCAACCCTAAATAGCATAATCTTCAATTGTGGGAAGCCACTGCAGAGAAGACAGATACAGTATGTTTACCCAGGATCTCTTCAGGTTCTTTATCTTCCTGAGGTGACCCCATGAGGTTTCAATCAATCTTAAGGTATTTTCAATGTTTTGTTAAATTAGAGAGCACATCCTAAATTAATCTACTAATCCCATTTATCATAGGCTCAGTGGATCAATGAGATTCACATAACTGCTGATTTACCTGATGCATTGGACCTACTGCAGAGAGGACTAGCAATTGGACTTAGACCTTCAGTCATTAAATGAGAAAGGACAAAGTTTTGCCAACACAGTTAGAGGGAAGGTCATATATGAATGGAAGCCTTTTGGACTAGTCCCATAGATACAACACACACTTCAGACTCTGCAATGAATATTCATTTTCATCTCCTGCCGACTATGGTCTCATTTCAAAGAGAAAATTAGGCCAGGAAAATATTTATAAAGCAACACACATAACAAGATGATTACAAAAATGGAAGCTCTCCTAACTAAAATATTAATCAAATTTCATGCATATATCTCATCCAAAGGAACTATGTCTCACTGGAAGCAACTTTAATTACCAATTAAAAAAAGAAAACACTATAAGAAGCCACAGCTAGGTTACTTTGGCTATTATGTTACAGGATTAATTCAACTGCCCTCAAGCAGTGCCTCAGAGTATAGCTGTCTTCTACAGAGAATTGCACAGGGATAGAATTAATCAACTAGCCACAGGTCAAGGATAAGAGGTCAGGCCTTTGAAACAAATCTTGTTTAAATTCCAATGATTTTTAAAAAGTGCTCAGCTATCTGAGTCCCTTCTGATAATTATATCATTTTTTCATATATTTGATTGTTATAATTTGAATGATTTAAGGATACCTTTTTGAAGACGTATGTTGAATGCCTAACCACAAAGGTGTTAAGTACAGTATTGCATACAGAAGTCAGTGCAGATGATATAATGTTGAAATCCAAACCTTAGGGTGTATCGATTGCACAATCCAGGTGCAGTCCAGAGTAATCTGCTCCAGAGCTGCCCCAAATCCACCATGAGTGCACCCTACATACTGGCAAGGAAGCACCGTGGAGCCATTTGGTTGTCCAAATAGTTGATTGAGCTGACAATGCATCAGCACCAAAAGCAGCTCTCTGCTGGCCAAAAGCAGCTCCCTGGCAGAATGATCCCCGCCAAATTGACCACATTGTTAGGTTCCCTGTTGTGACCTCGCCATAAACAACATCACCAGCAAGGCTCTGCCAGACAGCTGCTTTTACACAATAAGGCATTTCTGAATGTTTATGACATGTGGACACTGGGTTGCCTCAGATCCAGCCTAATCTAGCTAGCCACACATCAGAAACACCAGAGGTCATTCTGGAGTTTCCTAGAAGCTCTGGAATAACACATTAGTCTTTTTATAATGGAATAAAGAATAGAAGAAGTCATTATGCTGTAGAATTGGCCATACATCATTTGCACTGACTGCAGTAGGTCCTGGTAAGTGTGGAGTTCCCCCATGTAGACCAGGGGTTTAGTCATGATTATGTTCTACTGAAACTAATTGGAGGGAAAATTGAAATCAACTGGGGAAAAATCAGACTAAGAACTTATCCAGACAGGCAAAAGTCCATGGAAAGATTAAGGTTTTTCATCTCCCCGCCACCCACCCACCCCACCCCACCCCCACCCACCCACCCCACCCCCACCCATTTTTTATCTGCATGTTTATGGTTGTGCATACAAACTCTTTCCCCCATGCCTTGGGGAAGATTTCAAAAACATTTTTCTGTTAGTCTGGAATATCAGTAGGAAAAAGCATCTTGTAGCATCTCAAAACTAGTGTGAACTACAACCTATTTTGGACAATGACATCACCTTCTCATGACTGTGGCAGGAAGCCATGTACACCTCAATGTAGTCACTGGAGAAAAGAAGGACCTCACAACAGACAGTAAATTTCACGAACATTGACTGAACCAGTCTGTGGTCAACTCTAACAGAAAGTACTGCATGAGTTATTCAAACGGAGGGAATATGCTGCTTGAAACTGCCTTAAGGCCTGGTGGTCCAGACTCCACATGAGAAGAGCCAGAAATAACAGCTTTGATGGTGGTGATGTTGATACTGACGATACTACAGGAGGGTGTTCAGAGAAGCCAAAATGTCTTCTGAAAGACTAGAGCAACCTGGTCGCTGGTGTTTATAGCCACAATTGACTGCTACTTTGGAGCCTTAGAAAAACACCATTGTGAAAACAGTAATGGCTACATAACCCCATCACCAAGGTCAAAGCTAATTCAAAGGAAGAGTAATGCCTTTCAGGAACCATGGTTCTTACTCTGAATCAATTTTCAGTGCTATTGGCACATAGCCCAGTTTGATAGTGATATCTTTGTTGCAGAGTGTTAGATGGGGAAATGGAAGAGAAACGAATGCTGAGAAAAAAATAATGCTTCTCAACTAGGAATTGCACTTGATTCTGAATTATCTTTGCTCTTGTGACTTTGCTGTTCCTTACAGTAAGGAAAGTCACAGCAGAACTGCTGGCTGGATGCCAGATAGAGAGAACAGCCAGGTTGTTGAGAGGACTTCCCTACTGAAATCACTGGCATGTTTTGTGTGGCACTAAAATGTCACTGAATGCCTTTTCCTTAGCTTATTTACAAAGGTGGCTCATATGCCCACCAATATGATTCTTGGCAAGTGACATTATCTTCCCATAGACTGTAAAAGAGCTAACTGTCATGAGGTGCATTCCTCAGCCAGAGAAGAGTATGTGGATATTATTAAAAGAAGCTAAGGTCTCCAACTACATTGGCAGCAATTATTTTGACCCACAACTGCTAGTAAATTACATACATTATTCCTAATGGGGAGTGCAGATGTTCATTCACCTGCGGACTACTTTAAAGCTATTGATACAAAAACATCTGACAACACAGCAGGCATTTAAGGGAGAGAAAAATAATGACATTGAATCATTACAGATATTGATCCAGTAATCACACCTCCTTCAGCAACTTTTGTGAGGTATTTTGAACCAGATTAGGATAATAGATTACATCCCAGGCTATTTAATTCTTTTCTTCTTACTATGCCTGTAATGCAGGTGCAAAAGAAAGCCGTTGGATCTATGGAATGCATCAGAATTCCATAACACAAAATCAGCCCAACTCTGAGAAGTGATCAAGCTGAGAGTGTCATAAAAGGGCAGCTTATTGGCGTCACTATAATATTACATTTTCTTGGTATGGAAGAGAAGTGGAGCTTGTGGAATATTCAGGTGCCCTGAATTACATAGCCATCTTGAGGAATGGGTACAATACTCTGCCTGATAGAATAATGGTTCTATCAAACCGCAAAGCTCAAGTGGTCAAAAGCTTTATAAAATGATAGTTTTATTCAACAGATGTTCTAGATCATTTATCTTCTTCACCATTCATAAACTATGGTGCACCTTAAGAGTTTGTAGATCTATAGTTCTTTTTTCTTTGTGTCTATTTTCTTACTTTGTTATCATTTTCTATCTTGCTTGAAAAGGCAATGCTCTTATCACTCTAAGGACCTCATCACACTAGCATCTATCCACTTTAAATCGGGTTGCTGCCTCCTGCAGAATTATTGTAGTTTAGGGAGGGGCTTTTAAACTGCTCAGCCAGAGGGGTCCTGAGCCTCACTAAATTACAAACCCCATGATTCTGCAGGAAGCAGTAAGTGAATTTAAAGTGGATAGCTGTTCTCATGTAATGAAGTCCAAAGACCTTATTCCTCTTAAATAGATAGCACCATTGGTCAAGGCCATTAACTGAAGGCCAGTTTTCTAAAATCTTCCATTAATGCTCTGCAGTCTCCAAAGGGTGTGTGTTAAAAAGCTCTGCCCCTGTAGACTAGGAATGAAACTAATATGCAAAGCCATTTGGAAAATGGTCAAATGGAAAATGGTCTAGAGCAAAAATCTTGGCAATTTAAAAATTAGTCTGCACAAAATTCACATACTGGTGTTTTCAACAAGAAATAGCATGTTCGTAGCAGGTAAATAGCATTTTATGTGCTGAAAATATTTGTGAAAATGCTGGTTTTGGTGTAGAACATACTGTATTCTGCACAAAAGGTGACATGCAAAATTTTACACAGAATAAGTCCTAAGCTGCAAATAGCCCTGAAAAATGTACAGTTTTCCAAGGCTCTGAAAAAGGAAAATTGCTAAAAGTTCTCGTTCTTTTTTACTTTTCTTTATTAGAATAAAAAGTATATCTCTAATGTAGACTTACCTAGTAAAAGCTTAATATTACTTATTTAAAATGGAGTTACAGAAGCTGCTGGCTGTTAAAAGGATTTAAATTCTTGATGTGAATTTAGATTTATCTGAAAGTTCATTTCACTTGTGGGGTCTCAATTCCAAGGGTTCCAGTCCAACCTAACTATAGGCCAAATTATGTGATAGAAACAGTTTGTGGATAATTTGCTTCTGGCCAAAGGCTATGCGTTTTTGTTGATTTAATGGTTTGCTGATGTGCCATTTTTTGTAGAGACTCCCCTTGTCCAAATGTCTTGTGTTAAGTGAATAAATAAAGCCTCCAGCTGGTAACTGTAAAACAGAAAACATTTTTTCAAGAATCTGGGGAAAAAGAAATTCACTGGTGTCGCTTAGCAAACATGCTACATTTAAAATTTGCAACATAAATCTAAGTGATTGACTACTCCCATACATAGGCATGTGGATTGATAAAAGAATTTACAAAATTAGGGGGTGCTGGCATTTAATTTCTAAAGTGTTTCTAAAGTATAGTTAGTGAAAATTTTGTTACTATAACAAGAGTAACAAAATTTGGTTACGTTTTCATTATAGTAATTGCACATAATAACTATAATTGGGGAAACTTCAGGGGCTCCTTTCTCCCTCATTTTTACAGCTGTTGGGGTAAAGTTTACTGCAATGGCAGAACACCTTTACCACTGCATCTTTCTCCTCTTCCTCACAGCCTTCCTCTCATCCCTCGTCGTCTTCCTGGCTGCCTTCCTCCTCTTTCTCTTCCTCCTCCAGCAACTGGCTCTCCAGTGTCAATGTGGTGCTGTTCGTGGCCTACAAGAGCCTGGTTTTTGTCCTGTTCTAGATCTTTGTCAAGAGGCAGATCATGCACTTCTCCATGAAGTCCTGCCAAGGGCCAGTGGGACAGCATGCCCCTAAGGGCCTGAAGGACAAGATCAAGCTGTGCCTCTCCCGGGTGCAGGACATTAAGTAAAAGCCACAGCTGCTAGCCCCAGATGATGCCCAGCTGCTGCAACTGGAGTCTCCCTGGAGCCTATGCTCCTATAACTATGTCTACAGGATGAAGGCCCTGGGTGCTATTCGAGAGTCAGAGATCCCTTTCTCTGCTGAGGGCCGGCACCCTAAGTCCTTGATCAGGAAGAACTTCTTCTCCTACCTCATGGACCTGGGCAATGCCAGCACCTTTACCACTGTTAGCCCATCAAGTTTCAGAACATTTCATTTATCAATGGATTTTGGGGAAAAAATTAAAAGTTTGTATAAACAACATTTAAAAATACAACTACAAGAGCTATCTCCTTGAATTTTCTGTACAATGCCACAAGATAACAGGGGATCATTCTCCACAACTTTCAGAAATATTCCTACATCTACAGATTTTAGGGAATTTTTTAAAAGTTTTGACAAAAACATTTTTTAAAGCAACAACAGCTATCTCATATTAACCAATAGAAACCAATATTTACCAATTTTACATTTTCATAGACTTCTAGAGTTAGAAGAGACCACCAAAGGCCATCTAGTCCAACTCCCTACTTCTAGGCAAAAGGGCACCATCAAAACTCTCCTGACAGATGGCCATCCAGCCTCTAAACTAATTAATATGCCTCCCCTATTGAGTTGGAGTGGACCCCCGGTGACATCCATTTAGGGATTTCTTCCCAGCCCAGCACAGAGATTTACTTACTAGAAGCCTCTGTCAGTCCTCCTCTTTGCAGATTCAACCATACAACTCCTTGCCTTTCCAAATTACATTTCCCAGAGTTCTGTGTTTTCTTTCTAAGTGAACCCTGCTCTCCTAATGGTAAGAGGCCATTAATTTAAAGAGGAAAGGCAGCCTTTTTGGCTTCGCTTTTTTCTTTGCACTGAAAATAAAACTGACTTTAGAAGGCTTCTGTGATTTATAAAATGCAAATGAAAAAGTATTGGGTAAGTTTTGATTAAGTTTTTGCCACAGGCCACACCACATGTTGGATATTGCCTCGTAAGTACAAATTTAATGTGTTTGATATGACTTACTATGACTAACAAAAAAAATGAACACCCCTAATCTACAGCCAATTCCAGTTGAATAGTGGCCATGATTCTGAAGAGGCAATATACCTGAGTGACCAAGTGCATGTTTTGCATACAAAAGATTCAATATTTGCTTTCATTTTTTGACTGTTAAAGGGAACTCAGGTAACAGAATTAAAATCTCAATCACAAAGGATCTCAATCACTACTCCTCAGTAGTGGACTAGCCAGGAAATGTTATGATTATTGTGTTAGGTGAAACAGCCATTTCATATATTATTTCCATGAAGAGTGTTCCATGTTCTTAGGGGGAAGTAGGGCTATGTCTTTTGTTCTGTCCATAAGTGTTGTGCACCTCTGGGATCCTAAATGACAGTGTACTAGGTTGCATAGAAGTCTACTTATATAGGCCTCCCTTTTTTACTTACATGCTAATGCAGGGAGGACGCAAAGCAATGTATGACTTTAGGGTCATAACAGCATGTATGGTGGCTGGCTATTCATTCCCATCTGAATCACTGCAAGCCTGCTGTAAATGGTCTATAGTCCGATAGTAATCAGCTATATGTTTCTGACAGAAGTCATTAGCAAATTTGGAATGGATGGAATGCAATTAGATCCAGCAGCACAAACTTCCCAGGATACAATGGCAGTCATTATAATATTTAAGATGATGCAAAATCCAACTTTCACTATGCAGAGGACCTTAACAAGCTTCAACTCCTTTAGGCAAATAGGAAAAAGGACCACAGCCTTATATTCAAGTGGGTTCATGATTATTGTTTCTAAAATAGCTAAATAATTTGAAATGTGTTACCTTATTGGTTGGTTAATATACTTGAAACAATTTAGGCAAATTAAAAGATTGCCCAACCCATGAGAAGCGGGTGCCAAGGAGTCTCACTTAAAAGCATTGTGGGTGGTCTGAAGAATTACAGCTGCACAGACAAAGCAAGTAGGAACAATGTATCAAAGTGAATAAACCAGAAAAGAAGAAAAGCAGGAGCAGCCCAAACAACAAAGAGAGAGAGGTTGACAACTGTCTGGGTATGAGCACTGAAGTGTGAAGATGTCCAAGATAAGGAAACTCAAAATATTTTGATTAGATGGCTTGAAACATACAGGCAGCTGATCATGTGCCATAAAATATAAGCAGAGGCAGAAAGAAAGAGACAAATGGAGCACTCAGTTTGCTCTGAGTCTTAAATAAGAGGGGAAATGTCATCCGGAGCAAAAAATTCCAGACATGTTTAAAGTATTATTTACCTTAGAAATAAAAAGAGTGGGCTTGATAGTATTTACAATAAGGATACCAATGACACCCCATATCATAATGTCATGTAGCAGGAGGAGAATGTGTGCTCGTTTGCTTTAGCCCCCATCCATTCTAGCATTGTTAGATCATTTATCAACATTGGGAGGCAATGGTTTCTTCATCCCTGCCATCTTCATCATTGCCACTTGTGGCACATGCATCTCTCCAAAGATGTAGGATACATGTGGCAGTTGCTGGGACTATAGCAAGCCTTTGTAGCCCAGGTTCCAATTCCAAATTGGCAATATGGATGACTTTGAGTCCCATATTGAGAGAAGGGTTGGACATAAATCAAGCAAAGGGGGACATATCTGTTTGCCTAGTTAGTCAATACTAGGTATGTAAGGCTTATCTCAGTAGTGGACAAACTATGGCCCATGGACCATTGCGTATCTTTCAACCCCCCCCCCTTTATTTTTCAGTTTCTCAGTTCCTCTGGTGCTCCCCAGAATTTTTTTTATCAAAATGTATCTTGCTAAGTGCAATGTATTCAATAGAAATAGAAGCTGAGTGCATAATCAATGGGAAAGTCAATATCAATAGTCATTTAATTAGTATAAGGGTTTATGAAAACATAGATTAACTATATTTAAATGTGCTGTTTTGTATGTTTAGGTTAAATTTATATGCAATATATACATTTAAAGTTCATTTATATAAATATGTAATAAGATATGACTGGGTATTTTATATGCTAGTTGCGAATAATTTCTGAAAAATTAATAAGAACAAATTTTCTTTCTTAATTAAGAAATTAATATTTCCAAATAGTAATTAATTAAGTGGGTGTTTATTTGTCAACAATGAGAATATATTACTAAAATATATTTTATTTTCATTGTTAATATGTTCCAGCTTTGCTCAACAGCCCTCTCCTTTAGGTTGCCAAGTTGTTGTGGAAAGTGGATTCTTTACTACCTTCTAGTAGACAATATCTAGACAGATGATGAGAAGGATACTTTTACTTCCTCTATTTCAATCTCTATCTCAATATCTTGATGTTTCTCACATTTTAGAAACAAGAAAGATTACCATTGTGGGAAGATTCCCATTGAAACACTTCCAATTTACTCCTCTGCACCTTCTTTATCAAGGATAGTCAATTCCTGCAGGCCACATAACCTTCCAGATTGTGTGTGTATTCTGATGCCTAGTTAAACAGCCACCCACATTGTAGACTACAGTAAAATGTATCTTCCCAGGTTTAAATAAAATGAACCTGGGAATCAAGAAGCTGCTGAGTAGGGCTATGAGAGTTCTGGGAATATAATGCTCTTCTTGAAGACCTTCTTTCAGAAGTTACAGAAGGTTAGCTTTTGTTTCCAAATACTGTATGACATAAAATACATGTATGAAAATATTATAGATGGCTGAGATCCAAGATGGAACATGTAGCTAGAATGTCATAGCTAAACTCCATTGTCTTATCTGACACCTGAAACTCATCTTTAAAAAATCAGGCAATCATATCAAGTGAGGGAATTCTTTGTAATGGCAAGCAAGGTGCCAGAGGATGGTGCAACTGGCATCCTTCTGCAAGCAGGCCATAGTATGACAAGCAGATGCAAGGATCCCTGTGAGATTCTATCATAGCTCCTTCTCGCTGTGGCTTGCTGGTGTGGACTGCTGCAAATTCATGAGCACCATAGAACTCCTTCACTTGGTACATCTGACTGGATTTTAATGTTAATTTTAGAGGTATTGTTCGTCATTGCAATGGTGCCACAATTGTAAATGTGAGTAAGAAACAGTTGTGGGGTTGACTACCTTGTGACATTTTAATTGCTTTACAGGCTACTACCATTCATTATGCAATCCAACAAAAATATTTATGTCTTGGTTTTTTAGGCCTGTTCCTGGGGTTATTTGGTTTTGGGTTTTTCCCCCAGAAAACTGTATTAGATAGATTCCACCAACTCTAGTCTCTTAGATATTGTTATGATGATTTTTAAAGGGTGAGCAGATGGTGACTGATGTATGGCATATGTTCTATATGCCACTGGAACTGATAGGGGAAAACTGGTGCTACTTTTGGAATAATCAGGACAAATATACCCAGATATTGGTCTAACATTGAGTCACCAACATTTGTGTTGGCCAGTGTTGTTATTGTTAATACTGCTTTTTTTGTGCCTTTTCCCCAAGCCTGGGACACAAGGTATCATACAAAATTTGAAACAACTACAAATAAAAACTCTAATCCCTTAAAAACTTTAAAAGGTTCAGCAATCATGAACCTATCAGTAGAATTAAAAGCAATTAAAAATATCCATTAAGCAACAACAAGTATAAATAATATAGCATATTGCTAAAACCTTTTTCCACCAAACCAGGGGATGAAAAACAGTTTTCATCTCCCATGCCATCAATAAGCCACAATCTTCTCTTTAGCCCACCAAAGAAAGAACTACATTTTAACCAACACCAAGCAGATGTGTTCTGTTTTGTTTTTTGCCATTTTGGTGGTCTTGGGGACCTGTGGGTGGGACAAGTGAAACTGAAGGTTTTGGGAGCAATTTTATGGTGAACAATCACCTTGAAATCAACTCAGAATTTTAAAAAATAATTTGTAGACTCTGGGAAGGCCTTTGGACGATGCTTTCCCTGCTCCTGCCATACATTGTCAGTTTTCAAAGGCCTTTAAAAATTCAAAAGTCTTCACTTACCAATGAAATAATAACAAGGAAAAACCAATTCAGCCTTAAGGTTTGGGAACAGCCACTATGAAGGCTCTTTCCCATGCTCCCACAAAATGTCAATGTGTGGGTGGTAGGACAGACAGAAGGGTCACTTCTGAAAAACCCTAGCATTATTTGATAGGAAACCATAGTCTTATAGATTTACTTGGAATTCAGGTGGCTATACTGTCCCTGTGAATAGTTATGTTACTGCTTTTAGGACAAGTTGAAGTGTCCAAACAGTATTAAAAAGAGTTACATTGTGTCTAAGCAGGCTGTAAGCAGGACCTTATCACACTAGAGCAGTGCTTCTCAACCTGGGGTCCCCAGATGTTTTTGGCCTTCAACTCCGAGAAATCATAACAGCTGGTAAACTGGCTGGGATTTCTGGGAGTTGTAGGCCAAAAACATCTGGGGACCCCAGGTTGAGAAGCACTGCACTAGAGCATGAATCCACTTTAAATCTGGTTTCCACTTCCTGCAAAATTCTGGGGCTTGCAGTTTAAGGGAGGGGTCTATAAATTGCTCAGCAGATCCTGGGCCTCACTAAACTACAAATCCCAGAATTCTGTACGAGGCAGAAAGTGGATCCATGCTTTGGTGTTATGGATCCATGCTCTGTTGTTATGAGACTGTGTCATATGTCACTTAGACCAAGTCAGACATCTTTACTAACAGACACAGTGGCACGCTCCTGGCCAGTCCTGCGAGTTGAATCCAAGAATCTAGACAAATTGTGGACCTGTGTTGTAATTTGTACCCATATATGCTCTTTTCCCTCACCTTCCTTTTGATTGTCCAAGAGTGCTTGTATCGTGTCTGCATTATGGTTAGACCACATAGAATCATAAATTTGGAAGAGACCACAAGTACTATCTAGTCCAGTTCCTGCCATGCCAAAACATGCAATCAAAGCACTCCTGAGAAATGGCCATCCAGTCTCTGTTTTAAAACTCACAGAGATGGAGGTACCACCATACTCCAAGGCAGCATATTCTACTTGAATAGCTCTTCCTGCAAGGAAGTTTTCCTAGTGTTTAAGTGGAGTCTTTCTTGCAAATTGGACCTATTGTTATCCAGGGAGAACCTTTGTAACTGTGGCTTTTTAAAGGCATGTATGGGTCCTACCTTGTTGTAGTAAGGCACTAACTGTAACTAATCCCTCTACACACTTGGCTGGTCCCTCTCTGATGTATTTATAAATTCCTGAAGGACAAAGAACTAACACATCTCATAGCTCCCCAATTCTTTAATAATGCTATCCACAACCTCAGGCTGAAATCTTGCAAGCAAGCATTATCAGTGCACCATGACTAAGCATCAGCAGATCCATGACAAACAAGACTGCCTAAAGTTGTATAAGAAGCTGGATCCAGACCATGGGATACATGCACACTATCCCTGTTCTGCAAATAAATGGGGTTCCTCTGGAATGAAAAATTATCTAACATTGCTTTGAGGGTTATTTTGTTTAAGTTAATAAAGTCGAAGAAGGTTCCTACAGCATTCAATATTATATACAGAAGGAATTTTAAACAGAGTCAATGTTTCTTTGTATTTTTCTCACAAAGGTCAAGGTACTGCAAGTTATGGAAAACACTTTATAAAGACATTGTGAGTCATTGATTTTTGGTGGAATCAATGCAGTTTTAAACAACTCCTGGTACAGGCTTAGATTTTATCCTTTTTATTGTGCTGTATTTTGTGTGAACTGTGTTTGTCTCGTATAAGAGTGTAACTGGCTAGAATCAGTTCAAATGTAGAGCTGAATAGAAGATCTATTTTTTAAAAAAAATGTTGAATTTTAAGCAGTTTGTGAAACAAATGCTAATAAATAAAAATGCTAATAAGAAGTGATTAAAAACACAGTCACAGTCTTAGTTCAGTGGTAGATCACATCCTTAGGCAGACGTTCCCATATGCAAAGCTGAGTCAGATGTGAAAAACAAGACAAAATCCTTAAGTGTGAAGATATATCACTGAATACCAAAGTTAGGCTTGTTCATGCCATTCTATTTTCAATTTCTATATATGATTGTGAAAGCTGGACAGAGGGGAAATGTGTTAAGAGAATTCGTTCATTTAAAATGTGTGGAAGTAAGTTCTTGCAGATACAATGGACCACCAAACACACAAATAGATAAATCCTAGAGCAAATCAAGTATGAATTCTTCCTAGAAGCCTAGATAACTAAACTGAAACTGCCATGCTTAGGCCATATAGTGAGAAGACATGACTCACTATGAAAAGACAATAATGCTTAGCAAGGTGGAAGGCAATAGGAAAATTAAACGACGGCATTAGAGGAAATAAACAAAATTAAGGAAGCCACAGCTCTGAGTCTGCAAAATCTCAATAGCCTAGTTGACAACAAGTTGCCTTGGAGATCTCTTCTTCATAGGGTCACCATAACTTGAACAGTAGTTAACAACTAAGGATACTAGAACAGAGCTGGAAAAGAAAACTGCATGAATTTCTGGGAAATATCACTGTAGATTAAACTGAGCTAGATGGGCCTGCAGCCTGAATAGGTAAAGGGCAGCATCCTGTGTTTCTATGTAATTCCCTTTGAGTGCATTCTGCTTTTCTCTCTCAGCACACACATTAAATTATAATAAAAATGAGAACACATGCCTAATAATGTCAATCAAAACTAACATTTCCCTTCAGATTTATATCTGAGTCAGACAGTTTTAATTTATGGACTGTTTTAATTTGCCTTAAATTGTTGTAACCAATTTTACATTAATTTAGCCTGCCTTAAATTGTTTTTGTTCATTTAGTGTGTTGGTGTCAGTACTCCACCCTAAGATGCTTCACTTTAAGGATGCAAAATAATAATAAATAAACGTGACATCTGTCTAATAAGTTCTCTAACTAATCATAGCTGCTGATGTTCCCAAGGTTGAGCTGTAGAATGGCCACATCCTCAACATATCAGAAGACTTGGGATTTCTTGAACACTGGTGGAATGGAAAACCCTTATCAGCTTAGTAATTAGTGATTGTTCTACTTGGCATTGTGTGTGAAAAGTTCCATTAGCAAGGTAATACTTCCACTTACACAAGGAAGTCCATTGCATGAGATGTCAAACCTTTCTTACTTCTGTTGTGTAAACTCCTTGAATGTAAACACCAATTTTATGGCTCTATTAAAACATGCTAGCAGCTTGTATGTATTCCTGCATACAAGCTGCCAGCACCCAGAAATGATTTTTATATGACTATCCAATGTTCCTTTTCGCCATTAATAATGGTCTACTCACATATACCTAAATTTCTACTCCTATGTTTTTAGCAGTTCACCTTCTTTTAACAAAAAAGATGGATGGGAGCCAAAGTGATAGTCAGCAGACTGGTCATAGCAGCTGGAGTGGCAGTTTAGTAGGACAAAGCAGAGAAAAAGACTGGGTTGCTGTGAGTTTTCTGGGCTGTGTGGCCATGTTCCAGAAGCATTCACACCTGACATTTTGCCCACATCTATGGCAGGCATCTTCAGAGGTTGGGAGGTATATTGGAAATTAGGCAAGTGGGGTTTATATATCTGTGGAATGTCCAGCATGGAAGAAAGAACTCTTGTCTGTTGGAGGCTAGTGTGAATGTTGCAATTAATCACCTTTATTAGCATTGATTACCTTGCAGCTTCAAGGCCTGGCTGAATCCTGCCAGGGGGAATTCTTTGTTGAGAGGTGTTAGCTTGCCCTGATTGTTTCATGTCTGGAATTACCCTGTTTTCAAAGTGTTGTTCTTTATTTACTGTCCTGATTTTTACCACTTCATCACATAACTTAAATTCCACTGAGTTCTACACTTAAAATCTGGTATTCTGTGGGTCCACTACATTCATTTTGGTTAAAGTGCATTTTTTGAGTCTTTCAAACGTGGAGGGCAACATTTTTTTTCCAATGTATCAGGAAGAGGTGAAGAAATGGATTTTTCTCAAAACTCTGGATGTTTTGTCAAATTTCGAATGAAGTAGCACTCATTGCTCTCAGGTTAGAATCATCCAATTTGTGGGAGGAGAAATTGAGGGAGGAGTCAAAATAAAATTTTGGACAATTTCTGGCATTTCCTTTTGCTCCCCAAGCAGGAAAGTTTGGTTGTAAGTTACCTCATAATGCTTCTACTTTGCAAAAAAATTAAAAGAGCCTTTTAGTGTACCTTTTTCCTTCCTTCCATGATTTGTCTGTGTCCTGTGTTGGGAGGGCCAGTGCTGCTGCCATTCCAAATGGGATTCCCTCCCACCCATTTTCTCTCTCTCCCCCCTCTCTGTTTTTGGGAATTGTGGGAGTTGTAGTCCAAAACACCAGCTGAGCCTCTGCTTCTGCCATTCCAAATGAGATTCCCTCCCACCCCTTCTCTCTCCCTCTCAGCTGTTGGGAATTGTGGGAGTTGAAGTACCAAAAAGCACCAAGAAGGATGATGTCTGTAGTGTGGAAACCTCTTCATTGAAAAATATGCATGACAACTGAGTGCACTAAACAGTGTGATCCCAAGTTGGGGAAAAACTTTTTTTTTATTACGGAATGGAGTTAGATTGAACTCTCTTCTTCTGAACACTTCTGAACACTTCCCAGTGTAATCTGATGAAGTCCTTAGATTTTTTAAAATACTGATAGCAAGATTTTGGTCACTGTCATAGTTTCCTCCTTTCTGTTGAAATTGTCCACATGCTTGTGAATTTCAATGGCTTCTCTGTGTAGTCTGACATGGTGGTGGTTAGAGTGGTCCAGCATTTCTGTGTTCTCAAATAGTATGCTTTGTCCAGGTTGGTTCATCAAGTACTCTGCTATGGCTGACTTCTCTGGTTGAGTTAGTCTGCAGAGCCTTTCATGTTTCTTGATTCGTGTTTGGGCAATGCTGCGTTTGGTGGTCCTTATATAGACTGGCCAGAGCTGCATTGTATACAGTAGACTTCGGCATGGTATACGGTAGGATCCCTCTTGTCCTTTGCTGAATGTAGCATATTTTTGATTTTCTTAGTGGGTCTGTAGATGATTGTAGGTTGTGTTTCTTCATCAGCTTTCCTATGTAGTCAGTGGTTCCCTTGATGTATGGTAAGAACACTTTTCCTCTGGGTGGATCTTTATCTTTTGGACTGCATGACAGCAAATGAAAATTAAACACCTTTGATGGAGCCCAGGAAAAAAGTGACACAGAAAGAATGTATCTCTTGGTTACTGTTGCTGCCAGATAAGAGGGAGGCCTATTCAGTTGAAGAAAGATGGTTGACAAAATGTTTTTACCTTCCAGCAGGTTCACTCTTATGGTTATCTAAGTCAAAGTTAACTTAAAGTTTCTGTGGCAAATAACATTGACAAATACACTAATTTGCTGAGTCTGGGTTTCCTCTTTATCATTCAATTATGATCGAGTTTAATTTGGGGTGGGACTTGCTTTTTCATTTTTTAAAGATATGGTATGTGGATAGAGGAGATGATATATTTTAATTTCATGTGGATTGTGTGTGTATATATCTGTAAGCTGCCCCGAGTCCCTCTGGGGAGATGGTGGCAGGGTACAAAAATAAAATTATATTATTATTATTATTATTATTATTATTAATAATAATAATAATAATAATAATGTGTTTTATAGTGCTGAAAGCAATACACATTTCTCCTGCTTCTTGTCACAAAAGAGTTTCACTCTAATTTTTAAAAATACAATAAATTTGTACAGCAGCTATCAGTGATTTTAACTCAAGTGAGTTTGTACCCCAATAATTTCATATAATTTCTTCTGTTAATATAAGTCCCCTGGCAATATAACATACTTTTATACCAAAATGATTATTTTTCAATGATCTGACTGTGTGTAATATTTGCAAAATCACCTGTTTGTCAAGTAAATGTCAGTATGTTATATCTTTTCTTTGGCATTTCCTTGACTCTTTACACTTTCCCATTTGTTTTATGTTTAACGTTTATTTCTAAGTTCAAAATTTAAAAAATGAAAGACAAATCCATTTAAAAGAGGTTGCAAACGGGAGGAAACATTTTGGACATTTGATGGAGAATTTTGAACTAGTCCTCCCAATATTTTTGACCATTTTGAACTAAAAATAGAAAATCAATTGAAAAAATATGGACAAACTCATGAGTAGTTATAATAAAGAATGTGAAATAGTAACATTTTTGAGGGATCTGTGAAGAGAGATTACCAGTAAAAGCATTTGAAGAATGCTAGTACTTTTTTTTCGTGTCAGGAGCAACTTGAGAAACTGCAAGTCACTTCTGGAGTGAGAGAATTGGCCAGGGGACACCTGGATGCTTGATGTGAAGGGAAGTCATAGGGAGGAGGGAGCAAGCTTGTTTTCTGCTGCCCTGCAGACTAGGACACGGAACAATGGCTTCAAACTACAGGAAAGGAGATTCCACCTGAACATCAGGAAGAACTTCCTCACTGTGAGGGCTGTTCGACAGTGGAACTCTCTCCCCCAGGCTGTGGTGGAGGCTCCTTCTTTGGAGGCTTTTAAGCAGAGGCTGGATGGCCATCTGCTGGGGGTGCTTTGAATGCAATTTCCTGCTTCTTGGCAGGGGGTTGGACTGGATGGCCCATGAGATCTCTTCCAACTCTACTATTCTATGATTCTATGTTTTACCATCCTGTGGGAGGCTTCTCTCATGTCCCAATACTAGTACTGAATTAATAGACAGGGCCAGCCAGAGAAAATTTAAAATATTAAGCGGGGGTGGGGAAAAGCGCCCCCCCCACCAGTGCCGCGGGAGGCGTGGCCCTGTGCCTTCCGCGGCGCCGGCAGGCCCCGCCTCCCGCGCCCTGGCCCCGCCTCCCACACAGTGTGGGAGGCGGGGTCAGGGCTAGTAGCGTGGGAGGCGGGGCCAGGCATGGTCTGGCCAGCTAGACCAGGGCGCACTGGGCGGGAGGCAGGGCACCGTCAGGGCGGTGCCCCGCCTCCCGCCCAGCGTGCCCTGGTCTAGCCGGCCTAAGTTGCTGGACGCAGGCGCAGATCAAAGTTCAAAGCACATAAAGAATTTTTCTTCAGTGTTATGAATCTCAGTGGCAGTCTGGTGTCATCCTACATTATGTTTTTTCTTCATGGGCGTGCTCCAGATTGTCATTTCTATGATAACAAAATGAGAAAGATTTATACCTATGTAGCATTGTGGATTAAAGCTAGATATGGGTGGAATTCAGGAGGAGTTCTGCATAGCTCTTTATTTATTAAAACCTCTGTGCCCTGTATTTCTTTTCAGTAAATCTATTGTTTTATGCAGATATAAATCTTTCCTGTGCTACAGTTTTTATCACAGGATAGACTTGTTTGAGCTTTCCTATGAATGTTAATGACAACATGTAAAGCACCTAAGCTAACCAGGCCATACAAAAAGGTCTTGGTCAAGTAAAGCAATCCGCCCAGGGAAACAGTTTGCTATATGCAAATTGGCTCTGTTAACAATCAGTGTTATCAGTATGGTCAGCTTTGACAACATGTTATGGAGGGAGTCAAGAGAGCACAATGGATTTTACATTCCTTTCTTCCAGCATGCACATCAACTGTTTGCTTTTCAGAAAGCAGGAAAAAGAAACAGTGCAAAAGCAGGAGGCATGATAAATGAATGACTTTCCATATTGTGAATAATCATATGTTCACAGTTTTTGAAGGTGGGTGGAGTGGGGTAAGGGTTAGTTTGAATAAAGAGGACTCAGGTAATAGAAGAGTGAGGAAGGACTGTTCAGTTCCTGATTAGGCACAAGGATGATAACATTTGCACTCTCCTTAGTGAGTGAGGCTCTAATAACTAGAAAGAGGACCTCATCATAAGTCATTATCTCAGTTTTGCTTGGAATGAGGTGGAAACATGTTCCTCCTTTCACTCTGATTGGACGTTGAAGAAACCTCTTTTACTTCATCCAGCATCATTTTCTAAAGGTGAGCTGGTAGGGTCAGAGCAGGAGATGATACTTAGGACATTTCTTCACTGGCAACTAAAGCCAGGGCTAGTCCAGGTCATTTCTTTTCCAGACTATCCCTGAAGGCAGCCAGACACAATGATGTCCAGTTTGTCCACCTGGGTTGGCATCACATCGGTCCTGCTAGACTATCAGCTTACTCTCCATGTTACCACCAATGGAGCTCTGTGTATCTGATTATCATAGTCACATTTGTGGTGTCAAAACAGGGTGCCTGTATGATCATCAAGAAGGAGAAGAAATTAAGGACCTCTTCACATGGGGCATTTTTGCCCTGTTTTGCTTCTTTTATGTGCAACAAGGACGGGGCCTGCCATGTACCAACACACAATGCACGGCAGACCCTGCCCACATTTCTCCACTATGGGGATAAAAGTGTAGTTTGGGTAGCTTCAGTAGAGCTATCAGCACTTTCCTTCCCTTTTTTGCCATGTGATGGCAAAAAGGGTGGCGGGGTTACCACACATGACCACCCTTTTGTATCTGATAGGGAGAAGGAAAGAGTGCCAAAGAAGTATGGGGTGCCACGAGCCATCCCATGTGCCTTCCCTTGCACTGGTGATTGCTAGCTCAACTGCACAGCTCAAAAGGGCTGTGTGAAGATGTCCTAGGTCCATCCAGCTTGCTGGTTACATGGAACCCTCATTCTGATCTTCTATCAAATTCAACACAAGGAAGTGGTCTATCTGGACAGTGGATCAAGATGACTGGCAACTGATCTGGCTGTTCAGACTGCCATGAAGCTGAAGTTTCCAGCAATCTCCAGAGTATGCCCCTGTTTTGCCCAAAGTCAGAGTAAAGTAAACATTTTAAAAAAAGAAAAAAGAAAAAAAGAAAAGCTCACAATACTCAACAGAAGTTGGTGAACATCATGGGAGTAGCCAGCAGTATATGCAATGAGAGTCCACTTTTTCTTGCCCAAATAGATTGACCCTAGTTACAAAATATAACTAAATAATACATGTTAGATTCCAAAACACATTGGTGGTGCTGTTCCCATTTCCTTTTCAAGAAAATGGAATTTGATCTTTCGGATACAAAAATCACCACCTCAGATGTAGGCAGAGTTAGCTCTCTGTAGTGGCCATGTTGCTTTGCATCCTTGCAGTTATACGCTAGCCCTATATGCAGGTGCCTCAGAAGCTTGAAGGTATGATCTTTGATGGGTGACAAATAAGGCTTTAAAGACCAGGACATGGGAATTGTTTTTGATTAATTAAAAACCTTCTGAGCACTTCTTTCATCCTTCTGTTAAGGAATAAAAGCTTCTTTAACTAAAGTAATTTCTATAATGCAGTGAAGATTTTTCCCAGCTGATTCCCAGTACATACTGTACAGAACAAAACTATATTATTATTATTATTATTATTATTATTATTATTTATTTATTTATTTCTATTCCTGCCCTATCTCACCTTGGGGACTCAGGGCGGTTCACAACAAAACAACGCCAAACATTCGATGCCATAAAGTACGATCAGGAACAAAAACAATCATAAGTCAAATAAACATATTAATAAGCAGATTAAGCTTTTTTTTCTTTTACAAACAATGTGTAATACAAACACGTGTATATTATGAGAAAATAGACAAAATAATGAATGTAGTTCATAGAAAATATCTTTTGAATATATATTGGAAATTCTTTGCAAAAAATTATATAAAGAAAAACTGCATACAAAGAAAGGAAAATAATTCAAGCATGTTTTAGGAAAGACACCCAATAATGTGTACTAATTTTCATTTGAATCTAATTTTAGATTGGAAAAATAAGAAACCGCAAGAAGCTACAATTGACAGATTAACCACACTCCCCCTGAAAACACAGGTTTGCCATTTGGGGGCACTGCTGGATTCAGCTATGAACCTGGAGGTCCAGGTATCAGCAGTGACTAGGAGTGCTTTTGCACAATTAAAGTTAGTATACCAACTGCACCTGTTCCTGGAGAAGTTAGATCTGGCAACAGTGGTATGTGCTTTGGTTATATCCCGGTTAGATTACTGTAATGCGCTCTACATGGGACTGCCTTTGAAAAGTACCCAGAAACCTCAGTTGGTCCAAAGAGCAGCAGCCAGACTGCTAACTGGGGCTGGCTTCAGGAAATGTAAAACTCCTCTGTTGCAACAGCTCATCAGGGCTCAGATCCTGAGTGAGGATGATGAAGAAGAGGGCTTTATTCCAGCAACTGAACTCAGGACCATGGCTGAGCAGTCTGAGAATTTGGAACTCATCACTGCTGAGCAGGAGCCAAGCCTTCTGATTTAGAAGTCTGAGTCAGGACAGGATCAAACTAAAGAACAGGAGTTGACTCACCTCACCTGGCTTCAGCTGAGGCTGGTCATCCTACAACTGGGAAGGTCTAATCAACTGACACAGAGGAAGGCTTCACAGCTCTAAGAGTTTTCCATTGGCAGCATAAATAATGAATGCTGTCAGTAGCCTTTTGTTGGCAGCAATTGTTGTGTATGGAGAGTGTCAGCTGGTAATCTCGTGACCCTTGTGCCTTGAACTTTGGACATTGTGTTGTGCTTCATATTTTGGACATTCAGTGAACTTCTTGTTAATTGACCTAATTGAACAGAACTTGGACTATTCTCTCACTTTGCCTTCTGTTTGGACTGATTATTGTTTGGACTGCATCTATCTATTTCTGTTTGAAGAATGGCTGCACCTCTTGACACAACTCCACTGGCTGCCAATACCTTTCTAGGCACAACAAGTTGTTGGAGACAGGCACAATCAATAGATGGGTGAAACATTCTGAAACTTGGGGTGGGGTAACAGTCACAAATATGTTCTACCACAACAGAAAGTTTCATCACAATAGCTCAAAAAATAAGTGAGAAAGGAGTCCTGGGACCTCCCCGCCCGGTGTGCAATTGCTTAATGAACTAGTAACTAATCTCATTATAATACAAAATGGACACTTGTGATATTTTAGAAACACTTTAAAAATGACTCATTCATAGCCCCTACGTTTGTAATGAGTATTGACACTTTTTTTCATTGCTTGCACAGGCCTACTCAGCAGAGATATAGGGAAGCTTCTCATAGTTTCAAAGCCTGGGAAGAGCTTTTAAAGATATACCATTCAGTTTATAACCACAAAATAGAAGCTACACTGAACTGGTAAATGCGCACCTTGGTAACATCACTAGATATATATAAGTCCATTAAAATTTGATATGGTGAAACATTTGTTTTCTACGGAGCAGCAGAAAAAACTTGAATTGCAGATCTTTGTGCTATCTGTTTTCATGAAAGTCAGACCTTTACTCCCTGTGGTTGTCAATCCAGAAATCTTCATAGAAAGAAAGGCAATGAATAATGCCTATAAACACATCAACACCAGTAAATAGAAAAAAGCAGGTGCTTGGTGAATCTTTTCATTTCTCTGACATGTGTGACAATGCACCCAAAGCCCTACAGTTTTCCTCTAGAGTCCAATTTCTATAAGCTAACAAGTGTGCCAGAATAGCATACTACATAATAATTGGCTCGCATAACCTCTGACCCTTTGAAAGGTGGGTTATTTCAGAATATCACACTGAGGAACATTCCTCTTGAGTAAGGGGGTCCTCACATCACTGCAACTCTGCTGGAGAGAGTGGAATATTTTTCTTGATATGATTGAGAAAGGAAACTTAGAAATCTGGTCCAGCATTGAAAACAGAAATGTTAATTTATTTCACTTCTTCATTATATTCCTCTAAGGAACACAGAGCTGCTTATATAATTCAGGGAGGAACCATAGTTCAGCGGCAGGACACATACTGTAGAATGCTATATGCAAAGTACTGGGTTCAATCTATAGTGTTTCTAATTTATAAGGAAGTGGTAATAGGTTATGTGAAAGACTTTTTTCTGAGGCCTTGAAGAGCTAGACTAGATTGCCCTTTTCTAGCCTTCAGATACGTTGGGTAGGCAATTTCATCATTCCAAGCCATGATGGGAAATAGCAATGTTGACTCAGGACATGGGAGCTGTTGCCTCACATATCTGGAGAATCCCAAATTAGAGAAGGCTAAAATAGTTAACACTAAATTGTCAGGCAGATAGTTTGGCATGTATGCTCCTTATTCTAATCGCCCAGTCATTACGTTCACATAATATAACTATTAAATTCAGATCTTGGTAAAGTTACTTTTTAGATAGAATCCCACAGGCAGTTTGGCCAGTAGTGAGTGAATTCTCTGAGTTGTAGGCCAAACTCTTCCAAGCTCAAGACTTCCACAATAGAATAGCCTCATATTCCTTCTTACAATTTTCTGAATTTCTATCCAGTCTTTTGCAACAATCCTTCATGGTACAACACCCAAACCCACATGAATAACTAATGTACCCACATGAGTAACTAATCTGTGAGTTCTTTTCCCAATCTCTTGAGACATTAAAAATGACAACAGTAGCAACAATTCATCCTATCTACTATGATTAGACCCATAAAAACACTTCTAGTTATTTCCCTACTTTCCAATACTATGTGATATCATGAAAAAGGAGCCTAATTCTCTTATTATTTTCATATTTTTGAAGCATTGAGGAATCAGCCATTCTCAGTCTAAGCACAGGGTAAAGTAATTATCTGAAACTAAAGCAAGATTAATGGCCTCAGACATGACACATAGACATAAGGATCTAAGCTATGTCAGGAGCTACTGAAATTGTGTTGAAACAAGCTGTGAGATTGTAATCAGATCCAAGGGGGTGGAAATGGAGTCAGAAGATGCTGGTAGACTCATCCAGGTTAGGTGTGGGAAGAATGCAAACAAGGCCAGAGGCAACAAATAGGTTTAGTCTTCAAAGTCTGGCTTCTGACCTTCAGTCTTCTGTCACAGAGCATCCCACCCAAAAAGCCTCTACTGGAAACCCAAGCCATGTGGGTATCTCTTCGTGTGATCTAATTCTTCTATACTGGTGGGCTTGCTTCTTTTTAGCACTGTTGAGCTGGATGCATCTATCCAATTTATGAAAGAGAGTGAGAGAAAGAGAGAGAGAGAGAGAGAGAGAGAGAGAGAGAGAGAGAGAGAGAGAGAGAGAGAGAGAGAGAGAGAGAGAGAGAAGAAAGGGTGTGTGTAGAAAGATATAGGATTGTTCTTTTCACCATCCATTTCAGCTCTTGAACCTTATCGATATTTCCTTTGGTTCAATGGTTTTTCATAGAAGAAAGCTCCCCAGGCTTCCAACCATGAGATTTCTGTTACTGAGATACATCTTTCTCTGTCTAAACCCTATAGGACATAGGGGAACAAATCCTTCCCTTGCAGTAAAATAGAAGGGTTTTCCATTCCTGGCAATGATTTAAAACCCACTCCATTGTACAGTGAGTGATTGAAAACACTTTTGTGAGAAGTAACATATCCCTTTATGCCATAAAAAAGGCAGTTGAAGAGTCAGGAGGTTGTAAAAACAGAATTTGCTCTATTCTAGTCTAATTCAACTTAAATTCTCTTAATTTGCAGCAATAATACTAAAATGTCCCATTTTATGTAAAGCTCTTGGCTGGATTCTCTTTCTGAATGGTTGGAACCATAATCTAAGTAGTAATTACTTAGTATATGTCTAACTAAATACAGGGTGCATCTACACTCTAGAATTAATGCAATTGGACACCACAACTCAATTCTATGAAATCCAGGGATTTGCAGTTTGGTGAGACACCAGCATCCTGTATCAGAGAATGCTAGAGACCATGTGAAACTATACTTCCCAGGATTCCATAGCATTTAGTCATGACAGTTAAAGTGGTGTCAAATTACAATAATTCTACAGTGTAGATGCATCTAAGGATGTGTGGATGAACAGATAGACATTATTATTTTTCTATTATTATTATATCATATATGAAGTCCTTAAAAACAAGAAACCATACCACAAGATCTAGCGATCTATTTATAATTCATCATTGATCATTTGAAACAGACCATGCCAGCAGGCTCATAATCTAAAATGAAACAATATTGCAATTGATAGGGCTGTTGCATTTTATCTCTAGGTTAAATCAAGATACTAATACGGGAAATGAGGAGTTTAGGGGAAGGATGCCACAGACAAATTGTAATATCCTATTCTGTCCCAATATAGCAATAAACTATATAGTAATCTCAATATTTCTTTCTAGTAGAGTGGATGAAGTGATGCTTTATATATATTACAGATTGAATTTTCCATTTTTGAGAAATGATAGCCTGGTGTATTCCTATCCTAAAAAATCATTATCTATTCTCACTAACAGGTTATCACTTCATTAACTTTGTGTGCGGGGATGAGCACACAACATCTGACTTGGAAATATGTATATTCAAAACCAGCAATAATTATACTGAAACACCCATTCTGTCCAGTTCCTGGATTACTATTGAGTATTTGGCAAGTTCCAGCCACATAAATAATTCAAAAGATTTATTAATTTTAGACATCACATATATTTTCCAGATCGGCATGACTCTGCATTCAAGTGCACATTATATTTATATCAGAAAGCGATTGTACTCATACTTCTTGCCTATAGTGCAGTGAAAGGTTGGAAGCAGAGGGAGGGCCACATTGAAATGTGCATCGTTAAGATGACATGCTTAATGAGAAGGGGTGACAAGCTTTGAATGGTAATTTTGTCAAAAAGAAATTTTTAGTGCTTGGGACATATTTGATAAAACATCTCAGGTTTTATGTCAAAAACATTCAGCATAAAGTCTCGGGAAGAGCTGAGGTATTAACGGCTCAAATTGCTGAGCTACAAAAGAGTTGAGCTATTATAAGTCGATGAAACTGCATGTGTCATGGAGATGGGAGTTAATGTTAGGGAGTAAGTTTATCAATCTACACTGTTGAGTAAACATGCACTTTTTATGATTTAAAGATACAGCAAAATGTTGTACCTTTGCATCCAGTAATTACATCTCTTAGAACAGTATGACTGAAAGCCAAATGTTTGACAACAGAATACAGTGTTTTGGAGTGTGGTGGAGTCCCCTTTTCAGGAGGCTTTTAAACAGAGGCTTTGTGACCATCGGTCAGGAGTAGTTTGCAAACTTTGCATGTAAGGAATTGGACTAGATGTTATCTTTTCCAACTCTGTTATTCTAATTTTGATAATCAAGGGAACATTTCAATGTGTCCTGATATTGATAGTATGTTAGCAGTTATAATACTTTGTTTCTCAGACACTGTTCCTCCAAATGCACTTTAACTCCTAGAATTGGGAGCATTGTCACTCTAGTCTAGAACCATCTGACAGCTGAAGTCAAAAGCATCTGGACTAAAGGTTAAGAACTTAATGCTAGAAATTATGTCTTTAATTTTGTATGCTGGCTTTCAATCAATTGAAATGAGTATCTAGATCAGTGGTTCTCAATCTGTAGGTCCCCAGGTATTTTGGCCTTCAATTCCCAGAAATCCCAGCCAGTTTACCAGCTGTTTGGATTTCTGGGAGTTGAAGGCCAAAACATCTGGGGAACCACAGGTTGAGAACCACTGATCTAGATTGTTGCATTAAATTGTATCTTCTTTCATTACTTTAACCTCTTGTTCTAAATTCTGAATGCTTTTAGAATTCATTACATTGATTATTCATAAAAAATGTCCCAAGCCATGGTAAAAATGTAAAGTATATTACCAATGCTATGCTTTATTTACAGAACAATCCTGCATTTCCATTGCTTCAGAAGAAAGGACATGCATCAGCAGAGTAGCAAGTATATCTGAGAAATGCACTAGCTGAAAATTCACTAGTTGGAAATAAAGAAACAGTTTTTAAAAAACAGACAAGCTCTCTAGTAACCTAGAAACCAATAATTATTCTAATATGCAGCTGGAAACATTTTGTGAAGTCAAAAAAATAAAATATGCAGTCAGAAATAGGTATTTCTGCAGTTTAGATTAGAGACGATGAAACAAGGATGTTTATTTCAAAAAAGAGATGTGAAAACGTTTAACCTTGTATTAATAGCTATTGTTGAGACCAGCTACCTGACTGGCCCATCTATCCTCAAGGAGTGTATGTACGTGTATCTTCAATGTGGCTTACAAGTGATTAAAACCAATACAAATGTTTGTATCTTCAATCTGTATTGGTTGTAATAATTTGTAAGATACCTCAACTGTGTTGGGACAGAGGAACATAAGCAGAACACATGCTGACCTTTAGCCACTCTTTTTAATGACACTTTATCCAGTGCAAAGGATCACCTAATCCTGCCTATGTTTCTAGTGGCCTAGGACTCATTTATTACACATTGAGAGGAAATACTTTTTTCAAAAAATAGTTGAAAACTAGAAGAAAAAAACCTGTACGAACTGGAGTCAAGTTGAAATGTTTCCCTGCTTAGATTAGAACATAACATTCAGTACTAATAACATAGAACTTCATCTACAATTTTAAGAAATGGCAACCTACTGTGCCCTTCATATGACACAAGCTTCAACTGTGGGGTTGAAGTATTTTGCCATTTTTAAAGTGTTGGTTTTTCCAACTGTTCCTAAGCTGGTTGGCAATTGACTTCTGTTTCAAGGAAAATGCCACCTTAAGAAAGATGCTTCTGTTTCAGTGGAAGGGCTTTAAAGGCAGTGCTGCCTTAAAGAATGTCTGTTTTAAAAAATGTGCTGGCATCCTTGAAATGAAAGGAGTCATCACCTGCCTATGTGATGGGAATTAAGAGGGTGGTTGTGTTAGAAGCTTGAGGAGGCAATCTCAGTATGATGGGAGTGAGTAAATTCTTAGACAGAACCTCATGAAACTCCATCCTTTCCCTCATTTTCTCCAGCTCCATGTGATGAAGTCCTTAGAATGAAACTGATTCTAATACCAGGCTCTTATTTATGAAAATGATGTTCATAATGATTACACGTAATGATTATCCATAAGGGAAAATGAAATTACATTTGAACTATGTGTTGAACTATGACTCTGAAACGGGTTTGATTCCTCGCTTGACCATGAAAACACTCTCTGCTCCACACACTCATTACTCCAAAAAAAAAAAATCCCTGTGAAAGTTTAACCTTAGGGTTGTTGTAAGTTCAGAAAGAACTTAAATGCACATGATAACAAGAACAACAACACTGCTAATGAGCTTACCCTTGCTTAGAAATAACTCCATGGATAAGTTACACCTACTCCTGCTTAAATATAGATTAGATTCCAATCTAACCTTCAAGTAGTATCACTCTGTGTTGAGTCTGCCAGCAAAGTCTTGTTACCTTCATTTGTGCTACATGTTTAACTTGCAACATTGTTCCTCAGTACCACCTTTATAGTGTCAGAAAGAAAAAAAAAAACTTCAGTTGATCAACCCAAAGGCATCTGTGAACTTGGTTTCTTAGGCTAACAATGTGCTGGTAATAGTTACTATACCAATTTTTGTGCTTGCAGTGGGTACTGGTGCCTTCCACATCAGTAGGGTGATGAATTCACTCTGGGTTCTTTTTTGAGCATTAAAGGAGCTATCCAGGGTCCTGAACCTTTTTCCAACTTCGACTTCAAAGTTTGGACTAAGATACTGAACAAATTCACCAACACACTATCATGGAAGCCATCACTAGCCACTATGTGTTTGCCTAGCATTTCTCAGCTATCTCTACAACTCAACTGTTTGCCTGTCTGAGATTCAATCACTTGTCTCTGCTGAAGGATTCTTGAGCATCTGCTCAGGAATTCCACAACTCTCTGTCCGAAGTCACTTTACCTTCCACTGGGCACAGTTTCTTCCTGCTCTGAATCACTACATTCTCCTCCAAGTCCACTGGGTAGTATATTCAATAGGGCCAGCCCAGAATATTTTATACCCATCCTACACACCTATTCAGAATCTGACAGATAGGTATTGAGTCAGCATCTTCTCCTTAAACATAAGGCAGTAAAATAGCTTAGGGAAGGATACAGGGGGTTGTATACCACATATAGTTTGGACCCAAACTCCTCACACCCAATTCCTCACCCACACCCAGTATCTTTTGCTTGAGTAGCCTCCTTCAATCTGATTGGCAGTTTATAACTACCTAATCTTTTCATAGAAAATAAACTTTTCATTTGTCCAAACAGAAAGCATGTATGCTAGGATGTCACCTGCCATATCCTCTCCTTCCTGGCAGTGGATTAAACACCCAATTAAGCCCAACCTCAGAGAACTCCACACTAGAGACACTAAAGCTAGGTACAGCTCCTATCATATCTACAGATGATGAGAAATGTGGGTAAGCACAACTTGTGGTGGAAACGCTGGGGCAGTTTATCCTGATTCTGGCAATCCAATATTCAGTAGGAAGTCACTGTTCTAAGATAAGGTTCACATGCATAGAGTAGCTGCTAAAATGCGTACATAGACAGCTGCTTTGTATGCTGTATTGAAGAACAGCACAAATGCAGACCATTCATATTATTATGCATGTTGTTGGAGTTGTTGTTCTTGATATTCTTGTTATTATTTTATTTATATTTCACCTTTCTCCCAAATTGGGATGCAAGGCAGCTTTACATTTATGATGAACAAAACAGCTAAAAGTGAACATTAAAATACAGTAGGCCCTCCACTTTTGTAAGGGTTAGAAGTTCAAATCTCAATGAAAGTGAAAAATGCAAATAAAATAACAGATAATTTTTTACCTGAGAAAATACCTCTTTCTACCAATCTCTAGGTTCTCCAGGGTAACTTAACTGGCCAACTTCCACCTTCACACAGAGAGATATGATTTGCCAGATAACCTGGATCAGAGCCATATAAGCAATGGGACAATTAAGAATCAGTTCCCATGGCTCAGAGGATCCAGAACTTTTCTCCCCCTGACCTCTTCATTTTATTTATCTACTCCAGTCTCTATCTCCTTCTCCGTTTTGCTATTCATGGCTCTCTCTTTAACCCCTCTAGTGTCTGCATCTTTTTAACAACCAGTGAACTTGTGAGAACCATCTTAATGACACCACTATATATAGAATATTATAGACTGCTGCTCCCACCATCTGACCTGATACCCACTCCTAGCCAGGGCTTTTCATTGTCATCTGCACTTTTGCCTGGGCATGGGCCAAGCTTCAGGATAGCTCAGTCGAATTTTACTTTAGGCACTCACTCTGCCTCTGCATGCCCTGATTTACTGATTCAGTCTTATGTGACTTTATTAAGTCTATTTTTATACATATTGTAAAATGCCAATTGTACTGAGCTGGTTTCCAAAAACCCCAAGGTAAATATGTTGATTTAAATATAGCTAAATAAAGGTCAGGCCTAAAATAAATAGCTCTCTCCCAGTTGTTGTTTTTCTCAATCACATTTACACACTTCATAAATATAGCACAATACAAAAATAAGGGATTTTGAGAATGACATAAGAAAGCAGTAATTTAATATCTTGTTAAGCCATTAGGTATGATACCAGGTAATATGGCATCATGACAAAGACATGGTGCAAAATATTCCCATATGATTGTAGAAACCTTAATATGAGAATTCCATATTATATAACATCAACAAGCCAACTGACCCCCATCCACTTAAAGCATGGAGCACAGAAAAGGACAAATACCTTCTGAAGAGTGGAAATCAGAACAACATGTGGGAGCTTAAGCGGTGGAAATCAGTTGCGGATATTGTGCAATGATGTAATTATTTCTTCAGTAGGGATTTCTGTGGTTCCTGTATTTCAGAGAAGACAATTTATGCAGATGTTTAAAAAGCCAAAATATTCTGTTTTGTTGAAATGGCAAGAAAGTTCATGGATGCAGGATATTTGAATACACTATATTAATAATTCCATTCTTCTTATGAAAAATAGCCTTTCTGTCTCAAAAATGGACAGTGCATTGAGGTCCCATTGTTACTTCCAACTAGAGTATGCCCATTGAATCTACAAGATTTATCTACATACACTTTGACTTACTAAGCAATTCATTGGATAAGTTTATTCTAGTCCAGGTGAAAAAATAGTACCCAATTGTGTAAGTGAACTTCAAGAGAAATTCTCTGATGTGCACAACCATTCAAGAGAGTCTGAATTATTTTGAAAAAATAATGTGTAATTTTTCATTCAACAGTATGGTAAAGGGAAATGCTGATCTCCCATTAGGCAATGTGAGCTAGCCACTTTCAACCGCAGTTTTTGAATGTCATGAAATTATTATTATCATCATCATCATCATCATCATGACATTCAAAACCTGCTGTTGAAACTATGATTTCATAAGTTGTGATCCAAACCCTAAGGGTAGCAGTTAGAGAGAGATTTCTCCAACCACTATGCACTACCAACTTTCAGTTGTCGAGAATGAGTAAGGATTCAATTCTGCACTTAGGTCTTATACTAATTCAGGACATCAATATGACTTTCTCTGCCAAACATTACAGAATTGTTGTGCTGTTTCAGTGTTAAATACAATGTGATATTGTTTTTGTAAGGAAAGCTAAAGCAGCCAAAACACTGGGAAAAAAACAAAAAGCAATTTCCAGAAATATAATCCCTGCTTTTAACAATTTCTTCTGCTTCTACTTCTTCTTTTTAAAAAACCTAGACAGTTGGTTTATGATACAAACAAACCACTTTCTACCTCTCATTACCATCTTCTAATTTGGGCAGAGATTTTATGTCACTGAAATTGAATCTAAGGCAGGCAGATTTTATATTTTATGAGGGCAAATCAAAGTACAAGTACCTTTTCCTTCCTCTTAATGGCTAGAAATCTGTTGTGCTCTGCAAAGTACATCCAAAATGAGCGAACGATCCCAATCTCATTATGCAACTAATACTGAAGGAAAACTAATTGGTATTCTATGGATCACCTGTAGTGCAATATTTGTGGAAGACAGCTTTGTTGTTTGGAACAGGAAATAGAAAACATGGGGGCATCCTTTCCTAGGATAGCTCACATTCAGAAAGTTACTGAAGTTCAGAGTTGAAGATGCTGAGAAAAGATCTATCAAAACACTGACAGAGAGTTGCAAATCCTAGGGTTCGTGATGAATTCCCTTCAAATGTTTCACAAATCTATCTGCTTCTAGAATAGGTCCTGAAAAAGAACAGACATCAACTGGCACACCTATTTTCCATCACTTAATAGAATTCAACAGTTGGAAAGATTCACTGTCAACACCATAAGAGTGTTTCCATTACATATTTGTAGCTGTCAAAATCTAAGGAATATGGGAATCTGAGGACACAAAAACCTACTATGAATTCACCAAGTGTTGATGTCTGCTTACCTCTTTCTCTTTCCTGTTCTGTACTTCAATCCTGACTACTTGCCTATCCAATAGCAAGGTCTGGGGCTACCACTAGGAAGCCTGGGGCAGCTGCTTCATGCAGCCAACTTTGGCAATTTTTTGGGGCTTATTGTAATGCCAAAGTATGTCCAGCAGGATTCAGTAAATTCAATTCTGAGGGGAACATGGCTCCGAATGTTTCATCCTTCAAGCCTCTGAGACTTCAATTCCTAGAAGTCCTAGCCTACTTGATTAACTGTCAGGAATTCTGGGAGCTGAAATCCAAATCCCCTGAAGGATCAAAGGCTAGGAACCACTGCCCTAGAAGACACTCAGGAAGGTTTTGTGACATGCTCGACCTGAGAAGGATTCCTTGAATGTATATAGTTTAAAAACCACTATTGTGAACCAGAATATCAAAAACAGCTATCAAGCACAGCATGTTCTTTTTGTATCTTCTTGTAAGTTTTTATAAATAAAATAATAAATAACTGTATTTACATTCCGCCCTCAAAGAAAAAAAAAGGAAAAATTGTTTTAAAAAAACGTTATTTTGTTATTCCTGGTGATTACAACTCCTTAGAGTGTGATAATGTAAGTTTGTCTCATCTTATAGAAACAGAAACAAAGAAAGATGCAGGGAAAGTAAGGATGTGAAAGACTCAGAACGTTAGCTGCACTGGTTACATCTCAACAAACATTATTCACACTTCCCTTTCTTTACACTTGAGCTCCCACATTCTATTCCTTCTTTGAGGTTGAGAGTCACACGCCTGGACTTCCTTTCTGAATTGGTTCCTACAATAAAACATGTGCAATTAAAAGTTGTTCAGCTTGCCAGTGCAGGAAGTTACTGTCTGGGCTGAATTCCTAAAACCATCTTTGCTTATTTTTCAAGGGTAAAACAAAGCACTTTAACATTACGTGCCACCTGTGGTGTCCTTAACAGAACACATATCTTTCCATGATGCCAAGAAGGAGGATTCCAAAAAAGCAAACTGGGCTCTCAGTCCTCCTGGCTCAGATCCAGTGAGAACTTTGCTGAAGATCTTCTCACCCAGCCTCACTCATTTAATATCCAAAAGCCAAAGCCACTCTTTTGTCAAGTATTAACAGAAAAAACATGCCCAATTTAAACATTTTTTTAATACTAAAACTGAAGTAAGACACAACTGCTAGAATGCATAAGAGGCCAATTACTTTTTGCTGACTTGCTTTTAGTGTTTGGAAAGTTAGTGCAGGATGGGAGTGGTGTCTAAGGAAACAGACTCAGTATTGGGGGTTTAGATAACAAGAGGTCACTTCCCATTACACACCTGAGTTTGTCCTTCAGCACATGATTTCCTGTTCACTCGCTCTTCTTTTTCTACATTTCAGAGATAGCCATTAAGATCAGAGACTCACCATTCAAAGTTCTTACACTGTGTGGATCCTCTGTTTTATTATCTGAATGGAGCGGGTAGTACCCCACTAAGGTGCTGCTGGGGGGGGGGGGAGACAACCTCTTTCATAACACTACCTAATGTGCATCTGTCTGTCTTTCACAATTATAGAAAGATATGGTATCACCTTGGAGTTCCAAACAGAGTTGTCACATTGTTTTCCAAGACATTATGTACAGATTAAGTTGTTTCTCAATGTCCCTTTCTCTTGGTTTTACTGCTATTTATATTATCCAATATCACTGTGGTGATGAATCTTAATATAGGATGGTCCAAACTTTAAGGGAGCCATCAAGGTTCTGAACTCTTTTGGAAATGGGATTCAACATCTTAGTTAGCTTTCGTTTAGACTAAATGTCATAATTCAATACTTGGAATCCAAAGAAACCAATTATATGCAGTCAGGTCAGTAAACGCCTATAGCTCTAGAAAATAGCCTCTTCCTGAAGTCTAAGGAGCTCTTCCAGACAACACAATATCGCAGGATTTAGTGAGGGGCAAAAAATCCCAGGACTTCAGAAAAGGTCCATGTACAGACCTATTGGTCTGTGAATCGCTGCAAAAGTTCTGTTCTTTGTCCTGGCCAGAGAAACTTTGCCCTCAAAATGTTTAATTAAGCTTCTGCCACACAAAGTTTGTGGGGTAGGACCACTTCTGCCAAGTTAGAACTACACAATAAACAGGAACACATACTTTCAAGCAAGGACAAAACTTTGTCATTGTTATTTGACCTTGCTGCCTGCCCATCTGTCCAGACAGATTTGGTTGTGTACTTGTGGTATCGAACAAAAGATTGCTGTTCCTGGGTTATATGTGGCTGTTCCTGATTGTTCTTATTGCGAAAAGACTTACAACATTGACCACAGGGTGACAACTTTGTCCTGGCCAGAGAAACTTTGTGATCCACACGTTTAATGATGTTTCTGCCCCACAAACAAACTTAATGCATTAAGACCACTTCTGCCCAATTTAGCACTACACAATCAATCAGGAATAAACAGTTTCAAACCAGGAACAGAACTTTGTCATTATTGTCACTTTTTAGAGGCTGTCTGGCCATCTGTCTAGACGGGCTTAGTGGTGCATTTGTGGCACGGGACAAGAGGGTGATGTTCCTGGGTTATACGTGTATGTTCCTATTAGCCACCTGCATTACCTTGGCTCTCAGTATTTACATTCCTCTTCACCATTTCAATGTTCCTCCAGCCAGTAGTAAGTTTTTGCCATTTACTGAAATTTCCCCAAGTTGTTAGCATAGACTCAATGAGGAACTGACATATATTACCCGGGAACATCACCCTGTTCTTCCCTGGCACAAGTACCCCACAAAACTTTTCTGGACAGATGGCCATACAAGGTTTGAATAATTATAGTAATTATGGCATTCTGTTCCTGATTTGAAAGTGTCTATTCTTGTTTCATTGTGTACTACTTACTGTGAAAATACTTGATGCACCCAGGAACTTAGTTTTTCTGTCACAAACTTCATTAAACAGGTGAAGAACAAAGTTCCTCTTCCCAGGACAAAGTTTTTTGCTTTCTATTCAACTGTTACCTTCTTTTTTAGGAACTGATCAATCAGGAACAAACATCTAAAACACAGGAACAAACCCAGATTTAAAAAATCCTTTGTTTTCCAATTACAGGGACATACAAACATTCAAAGATGTGGATTTTTAGCTCAGAACCTGGATATTCCCGCACCTGAAAATCTCGTGGTTTTTTTGCCGTTTGTAGAGCTTCCTCCCACATTTTGAGGGAATGGCGTCTGGCTCCCCCCATTTGCTGTGGAAGCTCCTGGGATAAAGGTACTGTCTGGACGGTAGGCTTGAGCAAATTTTTTGTTAGTTCGTTAAATTCGTTTAAAATTCGTTTCATAATTACTTTTGAATTGATATTGAACCATCTGCTCACTGCCTTACAAATAGTACGAATTTGAATAATAAAAGTACCTTTTTTTCGTTTGTTTCTGATGTCTTCGGATGTAGCTGTAGCCTCTCTGAGAGGAGAAGCCATGTTGGCATGCCTCTCAGCCAATCAGAGCGGAAGAGGGAGGGAGGGAGAGGCATGGCCATCGATCTGCTAGCATTTTAAAAATGCCATTGAGATGCCCCCCCCCCCCCGCGGGGACCACACCGGCTCAGTAGAAGCCTTCTGTGAAGCAGGGAGGGAGCGAAGAGAAGAGAGAAGAGACATGCCTGCCTGCGCTTGGCCTTCTCCTCACCCTGCCTCGCCCTGGAGCCGCCGTTTGGTTTTGCTTCTTCAGCCAGGCTTAAAGGGGAATACCAAAACCAGGCTTGCCTTCCTAAACAGAATCCTTAGAGCCAGAGGATATCCCTTTAAGATATATCTCCACTGAGGAGATCTCCCGGAAAGTATTCTGGCACCAGCTCAATTGCAACAGATTCAGTGCCATGTCATGTGAGCTGTAGTTTTACAAAGTCCCTAGCCTTCCCTGCAGAAGAGAGCCAGTACCATGCCAAACTACAACTCCCAGTTTTCTGTCAAATTGTTTTGGATTTCAACTCCTACAATTCCTAACTCCAGACATGGGCAAAGTTTGCCCTTGCCTGGTATAGAAGCATTCTATTCTTCTCCAGACATGCCAACAGTATTAAGTGATAAAATTTTGGGCATTTTTTCCTTTAATGCTAAAAGTTCATAGGTTGTTCAGCAACAGCCTACTGGCTGGGTTGCTATGAGTTTTCCGGGCTCTATGGCCATGTGCCAGAAGCATTCTCTCCTGACGTTTCACCCACATCTGTGGCAGACATACTCAGAGGTTTTGACGTCTGTGCGAAGCTAGGCAAGTGGGGTTTATATCTGTGGAAGGTCCAGGGTGGGAGAAAGAACTCTTGTCTGTGGGAGGCAAGTGTGAATGTTGCAATTGGTCACCTTGATTAGCATTGAATAGCCTTGCAGCTTCAAAGCCTGGCTGCTTCCTACCTGGGGGAATCCTTTGTTGGGAGGTATTAGCTGGCCCTGATTGTTTCCTGTCTGGAATTCCCATTTTCTGGGTGTTGTTCTTTTACTGTCCTGATTTTAGCTTTTCTGTAGCTAAAAATGCATATAAAATTGATTCTATAGGGAGGATAAATGATTGGATTTCAACTCCTACAGCTTAGCTTTCTCTGCCAATAATGGTACCATACCAAACTAAAGCTCCCAAGATTCTGTAGCAGTGAGCCATCTTGGATATTGTAAGGGATTTATTATTATCATTATTATTATTATTATTATTATTATTATTATTATTATTATTATTATTAGACCTTGCTCCCAGGAAGGTGCCTTCGCTGTGGCTCCCAACTTATCTATCTACCTTTCCACATATTCTCCACATTGTGTGTATGTGTATGTATATTATATATACATGAGCCCCGATGGCGAAGTGTGTTAAAGCACTGAGCTGCTGAACTTGCAGACCGAAAGGTCCCAGGTTCAAATCCCGGGAGCAGAGTGAGTGCCCGCTGTTAGCTCCAGCTTCTGCCAACCTAGCAGCTTGAAAACATGCCAATGTGAGTAGATCAATAGGTACCGCTCTGGCAGGAAGGTAATGGCACTCCATGTAGTCATGCCGGCCACATGACCTTGGAGGTGTCTATGGACAACACTGGCTCTTGGGCTTAGAAATGGAGATGAGCACCAACCCCCAGAGTCAGACATGACTGAACTTAACGTCAAGGGATACCTTTACCTTTACCTATATACACACACACATATATGCAGGGACTATATATATATATATATATATATATATATATATATATATACACAGTATATATCACACACACACCAATTTAACAAAGTTTCAGCCACAAAAACAAAGTTTCTGAAGTAGAACAATGACTTTCACAGTAAAGCCAACCCAATTTAACAGGAAATAAGACTTTCAAACCAGGAACAGATTTCTGCAATTATTAAAAAATGGTTTATTATAAAAGCTATGAAAATTCGCCAAAAATCAGAGGATAAGGGAAACGTTCCAAATTTTGGTGAGCTATCAGTGTTAAATGTGTTCTACCACTGTACCAAGTTTGAAGAAGATCACTCAAAAAATGAGGGCGGGAGAGTCCTGTAAAATCTCCCCTCGTGCTGTTTTTTTTTGGCCACTGCGCATGCGCGTCCACCATTAACGAATTACTTTTGAAACTAACGAATTTTCGTTAATTTCGAATTTTTGGGGGGGCAAAATTCGGAAATGACATCAGAAACGAAACGCTGGCGCCCCCTACTTTTGAAACGAGTTTAGAATTAATTTTTTCATGGATCGCTCAAGCCTACTGGACGGGCCCTGAGCAATCAGCAGCAGTCACAAATCATGAGGACTGCCTGGATGACAAGTCCTACTTCAACCAGAGCAGATAGATGCCAAAGAGAGACCTATTTCTTTTGTAGAGTGATGACAAGCCAAACAGCACAGAGTTACAGTCAATGCACTTTGCATGGATTTAACCAGGGTTCCCCAAACTTTTTAAACAGGGGGCCAGTTCATGGCCCCTCAGACTGTTGGAGGGCCGGACTATAGTTAAAAAAAAACTATGAACAAATTCCTATGCACCCTGCACATATCTTACTTTGAAGTAAAAAAAGTGAGAACAAAAACAGCCTCAATGTTAATCATAATCATAATCATAATCATAATAAAAATAATAAAGAGGGTTGGAAGAGACCCCTTGTGCCATTTAGTCCAACCCCCTTCTGCCTTTGTGCACCAAAAGCACAAGCAAAGCACACCTGACAGATGGCCACCCAGCCTCAATGTTATTAACCATAATAATAATAATAATAATAATAATAATAATAATAATAATAATAATAATAATAATAATAAAGAGGGTTGGAAGAGACCCCTTGTGCCATTTAGTCCAACCCCCTTCTGCCTTTGTGCACCAAAAGCACAAGCAAAGCACACCTGACAGATGGCCACCCAGCCTCAATGTTATTAACCATAATAATAATAATAATAATAATAATAATAATAATAATAATAATAATAATAATAAAGCGGGTTGGAAGAGACCCCTTGTGCCATTTAGTCCAACTCCCTTCTGCCTTTGTGCAACAAAAGCACAAAGCACACCTGACAGGTGGTCACCCAGCCTCAACGTTGTTAACAACAACAACAACACATCACATAGTCATAAACACTTGGAAAGTGTTTGACTTGTGATTTTGTGATATGAAATCCAGCATATATATCTCGTTTGCTGAGTTATATTGTGTCTTTGTGTCAATAATAATAATAATAATAATAATAATAATAATAATAATAGGGTTGGAAGAGACCCTTTGGGCCATTTAGTCCAACCCCCTTCTGCCTTTGTGTACCAAAAGCACTAGCAAATCACCCCTTAATAATAAATTATTAATTAAATAATAATTAAAATACCATTATAAACAAGCAAAGCTTTGGAAGGCGTGCACCAAGCCTTTCCCTCCTCCCTTGCGCCACACGCGCCTTCCTCGACGGAGGAAGAGGGAGCCGCCACCACGGGGGCCGGATAAATGGCTTTGATGGGCTGCATGTGGCCCCCGGGCCTTAGTTTGGGGACCCCTGGATTTAACCATCAGAAGCTAAGCAGTTAGCCACTTGGCAGTTAAGACAGGCAGGCACCTATAAATTTCCCAGATACGGAGGAATGTGCTTGTCACAGACAACTGATCTACATCTTAGTAACTCTGAATTTCTACAATTGCATATTCCTTTAACTGACTACATTTTGTTTTTTCCCTTTCTTGTCCTTCTTCTTCACAACTGGTTGTTTTCTGCAAGTGACTTTTGGAACATTTGAGGCCATATCACTATGCCTCCCTTCATTCTTCGATGACCTCCTAGATGACATGTATCATCTGGCCTGATCAGTGACTCCTTGACCTGACCAGACTCAACATCCCCCTTCTAAACATATAACATTACTAAAAACCTAGGCAAAATCACCTCTCCACTGACATGGAAGGTACCATCTGCCAGTTTTCCTTCAAGCACAAAAGTTCAGAACTGTTGGGTTCTTTGATTATACACTTTTCTTTTTCCTACCAACCTCCAGCTTTCAAAAAAAAATCTTCCCCTTTCCAGTAGATTAATGCATGTAGATGTTACTGCTTTCTTTCTGCAGATACTATCAAAGTTTTATTTCACTTTGTTATCATCTCTCAACACTGAGGTTTGTAACATTGTTCTTTTGTTCCTTCCCAGTAGGATCTCATAAGCCTCTGCGTTACTGCCACTTCTTCAATATTTCCTGTTCATTGTTCACATCATACTCCACTGAATCACTGTCTTCACTAGTTTTCCTTCTCATTGTTAATTTAAGCATTTTTTCCTCAAGTTCTCCTGATCTCATTTTCTTCTCCCTGTGACACTCCTCAGGCCTTGCATTCTGCAAATATCAAATTCTTGTTCTGTTACTAGAATGAAACAGACAGATAACTCTCTTCCCTTTCTCCCTACCCCCATAGCCAAGTACCTTCTTGCGAGAAGAGCTTGGAAAAGTTACTTTTTTATCCCGGAATGATGGCTTCAGAGAATTCCTAGAAATATAATTTTCCAAGCTTTGCTTATGACACATAGACTGTATGTACTCAGTCTAGAAATGTTAGTTTTAAAATGTAGTACAAAAGCCCAGTTCATAGGTCTTTTCCAGAGGTCTATGTAAGTACTTACAGTAGAGTCTCGCTTATCCAACATAAACAGGCTGGCAGAACATCGGATAAATGAAAATGTCAGATAATGCAGAGTCTCCTACTGTTACCCGTCTGACACAATGCTAGACGCTTAGAATACTAACAACAGGGACTCAAATGGTTACGGCAAGGCAACACCTCGGGGCTAGAGTGGTTCAGCAGGTAGTGCCTGGATGTGAAAGAGGAGTGTGGAAATCACAGAGGGAAGGAGGAGGATGCTTCCGCTTCTGGTCCTGCCCCTTTTCTCCCTTTCCTCCCTCCTCCTCTTCTTCCTCCTCCTTGTCTTGCCTTTTTCACTTATTGGGAATGAAGAGAGAGTTGGGGAGTGCTCCTTTAATTGAAGGGGAAATACTGAAAAGGGGGGCATCAGATAAGACAGAATGTCGGTTAAGTGAAGATTGGATAAGTGAGACTCTACTGTACCTTAATTCTTACCAATAAAGGATTAGAGTAGCAAACTGTGAGAGCTACATCCTTCCTGGGAGAATCATAAAGACACACCAACCCACTCTGCTCTCTTTACTACTTCTGGCCTTTTTGAGTATCTGGGAAAATTGCCATGGCAGCCAGGGGTAACTAGGTCCCAGAAGTAGTTCTGGTATTTCTCCCTCTCTGTGGAACAACCCTCAACATATCCATAAACCATATTAATTTGGCCCTCAGACCTGTCCTCAACTTATACATTAAGTTGACTTATACATGAGTATACCCATACACACTTTGTCATTTGACCAAAAAAGGTGAGTGTTACAGTTGCTGCATGCTTAGATTTTATTTGTTATAAACAAAAGTGTTAGAGCACCAAAGCTTCCAGCAATGGAAAAGAAAACCTTGGGATGCATCTATGCTGTAGAATGAATCCACTTTAATTGTCTTGGTTCAATGCTATGGAATCTTGGGGCTTTAGTTTGACAAGGTTTTGAGACTTCTCTGCTAAAGAGTGCTGGTGCCTCACCAAACTACACATCTTGGGATTTCATAGGGAAAGTGTTTCGGGTCCAGAAACACCTTCCCTTTTTGCTTTGGTTCAGAACAAAGATTACTGTATGTCATTAATCTAATGTGCACCCCAATTTTGGCAAGGTCATTTAGCCAAAAAGGTGAGCATTAGATTTGAGTAAATACGGTTTATGGCAGCCATTCTGGGTTTTTTCCCCAACTGGTTTTCCATCCCTCATCTCACCTTAATGTGACTTGGCTAAAGTGACTGTCAAATACTTGCCAAATCTAAAATAGCATCTAAGAGCTTAGGCTGAGCTTCTCAAATAGTACACTCTGATCTATGAAAACAAGCCTTGTCACAGTGTAACCATTTCAGTTGTAGCCTTACATTTTTAATAACACTGCCAATAATTTACAGGAGTTCACAAAGAGATATTGATCTTTAGTCCAACATCTATCTGTCTATCAAGATAATTCCCAGAGTTCATTAAAAGGAACCAGAAATGTTAAGTGCATTCTGGTGGGGAGCACATTCAAGAAGCACAAACAAGCTTCATATAATATTATTATAAGTGCAACCAGACCCAAGGGATTTCAGTCTTATGATCACTATGCTGATCACAGATATAACTACAAGGTAACAAAATTCACAGACCAAAATAAAAAAGACATCTTTTTACTACCTTCAAAAGTAGTTTTGATGTTTTAATTGTGCAAAGATTTATTTAGCAGAAATACACAGCATCTTCAAATGTTTAGGGGAACATCATTGCAATACAAGAAATAACAGGAGATAATCCCTTGGTGAGCCACTTCTTGGAGTAACACCATTCTGCAACAGTGTTTAGATTTGGGACAACAGAGGCGAGCTTTACTGATGAGAGGGTTCTGCTGAAAAAGAAGGTGGAACTGATATTAAAATTTAAAATGATTATACCCTTCAATAAGAAAACAAAACATCTCTCACTAGAATTAATTCTCCCAGATTTTCAGAGAAGTCCTTGCACTTTAGCCCAATGCCCTTCAATTATATCTCTCTTTTTTCCTACAGTCTATTAAAAAAAAAAACCCTTCAACTTTCATAAAATGTTTTCATTCTGCCAGTAACTGGGTTTGATATTTGCGGCTCAGAAGCTTCTGAAGCTTTGATGTGAAGTGGATATTTACAAGCTGTAGGCAATGTATGTGTGCGTGCTTTCAATTTATCACAATCCTGTGAGTTCTATAGGGTTTTCTTAGGCAGGGATTACTCAGCAAATATATTAAAGTTTTTATGTAAATTATATCTTGTGTTTGTGTTTTGTTCTTTTATCATTTTTAAAGCCTCCCAAAAAAGCATTAGGAACATCTATTGGCCAAAGCTTGCCAGACCTTTTTAGCAAGTAAAAACCTTCAGTTTATCATCCAGAGATATGCCTCTGTTTTGTTGTTGTTGTTGTTTACCTTCCTTTGGTAGCTTTGCTTTGCTTTGCTTTGCTATGTGGATTTCATGTGATCGTCTTCAGTTTTTGCTTTTCCACCCAATGGCACTAGAAAATTAGATCAATGTTCCATTGATGCAATTGCTTTACTCTAGTTAAGACTAGCAACTGAAATTACGTTTATATGGAGTTTTATTTTTAATTAACTATGAAAGTGAGAACTAAATCACTAGTGGCCCATTATTGTATAAAGAAATTGCCAGGATTCTGACAAAACATAGTTCACTGTGTTGGTATAAAAATGCATTAGCTTTTCTGTATAAAGTAAAAAAAAAAAAAAGCTTATTTATGTTCTTTGCTGGTAAGACAATGTTTTCTGTCCTCCTCATCCTCAGTTTCTGCAGAGAAAGAGATCTGCCTGAATTCATTTCAGGTTTTTGCTTACAGAAAAAATATAGCCGATCTTATCCATAATACGTTCTCTCAACAACACTATGGACAAAGATTGCAAAATAAATCTTTCAAACTTATGGATGCACTCTAGCCTTGGACAGAAGAGATTCAGTGGATACTTTAAGCTATAAAGAAGTGTCACACCTGTTGCCATATATGCTCCACAATGGCCATGGGAGCATGATACATTGGCACACTATAGGCCAGCCTTTAGACTTTTATGTCAGAATATAGAATCACTTTGGAAATCAAACATGTTGTAATGAGTAAAATATATCTTTATTGAACATGACCTAAAAAGAATATATATATATATATATATATATATATATATATATATATATATATATATCTTTTAGTAACATGAATGCATATTAAAAAAAAGACAAGATTTAAATTGGATATTAATTTACCTGGGAAGAGGCAAATGTAGCTTGGTTTGAACTTCATGGGGCTTACATCCAAGTAAACTTGTATAGCTTTGCTCTATATACTAAAAATAAATTGCTGACTCAAAATAGGACCATTTTACACATGATGTCTGTTTCCAAGTGCATATTATTCCAAGTGGCATAATGAAGGTGTTGGAGAAGGGGGCTTCCTGAATTCTGCCTATAAATACTTTATTTCCGTGTGTGTGTGTGTGTGTGTGTGTGTGTGTGTGTGTGTGTACATGCAAATAATACAACTTAAATGCTTTTCCATCTTGGTCCCATCTAACTGAATAAAATCCCAAAGCTGTGATTTTATGTTGTTTGATTTGCAGGGGTTTTTTTTAATATGTGATTTATAGTAATAAGCTCAAAATACGTCGCAAATTTGTAATAGCTCATCTAAATGACACTCCCCACCTGCTCAAATGCATTTACAGTAAATGATAATTAATACTAAGACTTTTCCTATTTAAATTCATACTGTGAAACTAAAATATGCCTGCTATTACTCACTAATGGCATTTGTTTTATACAGATCCCTTTCTTATTTAATCTATCGTAAAGTATACATTTGTGGGAGATGCACTTAACTTTTGCAAGTTTGTCTTCCTTTGAGGGGAGAGACTCAGAATTTGAGAATTGATTATATACTGTTCATCTATAGGATTTCCCTGTTTGCATTAGTTTCAGGAGAGTTGACAACTGTTCAATTTGTAAGTGAGCAGGCTTAGCTTATAAAATTTCACTATGTTAATGTTCATGCCTGCCATTGCTGAAAAACCAACTATAAGGAATTGACCTTTTAGAAGAATTGTTACAATCATGGGATGTATTTTACAGGTATAGAGATTTTCTTGGGAACATACATAAGCCAAAGGTGGACTTCAACTTTGGGTGAATCAAGCAATTAATAGGAGAAATTTGTCAAAAACATAAAAAAATAGATTAACAATAAGGAAAGAAAATAGGGGGAGAAATCTCATGCATTAGGTCTTTCACATCGTCCTCAAGCCCCATCTACACATTTAGGTTCTTGGCATTCTCCCTCAATAAGGTGATCATTTACACATCACCAAAAATGAAATAGGGAAAGGGGAAAGACATCATCCAAAAGGAGAACACAGGATTGCAGGATTCTTTTTGTAAGTAAATTCAAATGAGAAACTCATTATTATATTTTATTATTACTAATATTATATTATATGGCTACCAGTATTTTTAAAAAAACTCTAAAATCAGGACAGAAAATAAAGAACAACACTCAAAAAACAGGGGAATTCTAGACAGGAAACTATCAGGGCCAGCTAATATCTCCAAACGAAGGATTCCCCCAGGCGAGAAGCAACCAAACTTTGAAGCTGCCAGGATATTCAATGCTAATCAAGGTGGCCAGTTCATGCTTCCCTCCAAAAGACAAGAGTTCTTTCTCCCATGCTGGACCTTCCACAGATATATAAACCTCATCTGCCTAGTTTCCAACAGACCTCGCAACCTCTGAGGATGCCTGCCGTAGATGTGGATGAAACGTTAGGAGAGAATGCTTCTGGAACATGGCCATACAGTCCAGAAAACTCACAGCAACCCAGTGATTCCAGCCATGAAAGCAATCGGCAACATTTTGTGATTTGTTTTAAATAATTACATATGCAAGAATTTACACCTGTATATCCTAGATAGAGATCCATATTCACATCAAACTACTTTATAAAATTATACATCGGTATCCACAGACTGTGTCCATTGTGTTTCAAACACAAGGCCAGTGCTTATTGAAACCCAGAGCAAAACATTATTAAATTATTGATTTTATGACATTTTTCTGCCTCTTTTGTAATTAAAATGCTAATTATTTTAGGATTCCAATAGCAATGAGCTAAGTAAGACTGTCTTTCAGTCTACCCCAGCTTCAGTTTAACTTTAAGAAATAAACAATATTTCCAGGCTTAGCTCAATGTGGTCCTTACAATGATGCTGACTTCAAGCTAATTCAAATACAGTAGAGTCTCGCTTATCCAACATAAACAGGCTGGTAGAATGTTGGATAAGCAAAAATGTTGGATAATAAGGAGGGATTAAGGAAAAGCCTATTAAACGTCAAATTACATTATGATTACATTATAATTTTACAAATTAAGCACCAAAACATCATGTTTTACAACAAATTGACAGAAAAAGTAGTTCAATACACAGTAACATTATGTAGTAATTACTGTATTTACAAATTTAGTAGCATCTCAATGTATTGAAAACATTGACTACAAAAACATTGACTACTAAAAATTGACTACAAATAAGGATAGAGTTGCATAAAATGAACTTACCAGTAATGGCATTGTGGGAAGATAAATCCATAAAAAGTTCAGTCTTTGCAGCCTAGAGAAACAGCTATGGATCTGGGAGGGAAGCAGACTATGTTGGATAATCCAGAATGTTGGATAAGCAAAGGTTGGATAAATGAGATTCTACTGTACATCCTTTTGAGTAATTTTATGAAGAAAAAAGTCATACAATTTCTACTAACATCTTAAACCAAAACCCATTTACTTTGCTTTTGTGAGAACATCTGTATCATATAGTTAACACCAACTAAGGCCACTTAAATACATAGCTCCCAAAACCTTGGGGAAAGTATTTTTGTCTCTCTTCTTTTCAGAAAGAGAAGTAAGCTACAACTTCCAATATTTCCAATGTCTAACCTGATTCACTCAGTACCAGGCACACACATAATAACATTATTATTATTATTATTATTATTATTATTATTATTATTATTATTATTTTATTATGACACAGCAAACAAGATAGATATGCTGGATTTCGTATCACAAAATCACAAGACGAACACTTCCCAAGTGTCTAGGACCGTGTGATGTATCGGCGAATAATGTGTGCAGATCCCAGTAAGGTGGCCTTCTGCAGCTGGCAGGTGGTAATTTTGTCAGCACCGATTGTGTTTAAGTGCAGGCCAAGGCCTTTAGGCACTCCACCCAGTGTGCCGATTACCACTGGGACCACCTTGACTGGCTTGTGCCAGTCTTTGTAATTCAATCTTTAAAACCTCATATCGTGTCAGCTTTTCCAGTTGTTTCTCTTCAATCCTGCTGTCACCTGGGATTGCAACATTGACAATCCATACTTTGTTTTTTAACACAATCGTGAGGTCCAAAACTGTCTGTCTGAATTTGGAATAATAATAATAATAATAATAATAATAATAATAATAATAATAATAATAATAATTGTGCGGTTTTCTGGCATTGTATATTTTTGCCGCTTCTGTGACTGTTCATTTGGGTTTTGATGATTCCGTAGCCCACTTGTCGATGGATGTCCAGAATCAGCAGCATCCACCGCGGTCCTTTTTATCCTGGGCGACGACCGAGCCAGTATAGACTTCGTTTGGGTTTGATTCTCCATAATGCTAATGGGTTAGGTGCTCTTGGTTGTGCTCCTCAGCTGAGGCCTCTCTGGCTTGGTTGGACCTGCCGGTAGTTACACTACCGCCAGCACAGCCCTCAGTCATCATTGGAGCAGCTAAGCCCCCCCACCACGTCAAGGTGGCAAAATCAACTGTTTCAATCAGACCAAAGACGGTTCTACCAGAGTCTGAACCAAACAACAGACACAGTAACCATAAAGCCAGAGAAAACTGCAACAACAAAGTTCTGGAAAGAACTTTGGGAAAATAATAAAAACTACAACAAAAACGCTGGGTGGATAAAGGAGTTTGAAGGAAAATTCTCACAGAACAAAATGGAACAGATGGAAATAACAACTGAAATGATCAGCAAACGAGTGCAAAAAGTCAAGAACTGGACATCGCCTGGTAGTGATCAACTTCATGGATTTTGGCTCAAACATCTGATTAGTTTACATGGAAAAATGGCCCAACAATTCAATGAGATGCTGCAGAAAGGAAGTATCAGTGAATGGCTAACAACTGGAAGAACATACCTGATACAAAAGGATCCAGCAAAAGGAGCAGCACCAGGAAACTACAGGCCAATAACGTGTCTGCCCACTATGTTTAAACTACTGACTGGCATCATAGCTGACAGAATTCAAGACTATCTTGAAGAAAAAAACATCTTGCCAGATGAACAGAAAGGCAACAAATGGAAAAGTAGGGGCACAAAAGACCAGTTATTGATTGACAAAATGATTCTGGAGAACTGTAAGAGCCGAAAAGCTAATCTTCACATGACGTGGATTGACTACAAAAAGGCCTTTGACTCACTCCCACACAGCTGGATCATCAAGTGCCTGGACGCCATCGGGATTTGTAAAACAGTTGGCACCTTCATTGAAAACATGATGGAGCACTGGAAAACTGAACTGTTTGTTGGAAATGAAAGCTATGGACTTGTCAACATCAGGAGAGGAATTTTCCAGGGAGATTCATTGTCCCCTCTGCTTTTCATTATTGCCATGATCCCTCTGTCAACACTCTTACAAAAAACAAATCTCGGCTATCAAATATCTAAGAATTCTCACAAAATTTCACATTTGATGTACATGGATGACCTGAAGCTATATGGGAAAACGGAAACTGAAATCCAGTCTCTGACCAACACTGTCCGAATTTTTAGCACTGATATCAACATGGAGTTTGGTTTGGACAAATGTTCGACAGTGGCATTGAAGAAGGGAAAAATCATTGAAAGTGAGGGCATCAATATGCCCAATGGCCAAACAATAAAGTGTCACCAGCCAGAGGCCTATAAATATCTGGGCATATTACAGCTGGACAACATCAAGCATGAACATGTGAAAACTGTGGTCAGCAAAGAATACACACAAAGGGTCAGAAAAATTCTCAAAAGCAAGCTCAATGGAGGCAACACAATCAAGGCCATAAACACCTGGGCCATACCTGTCATAAGATATACTGCTGGCATTATAAATTGGACACAGGTGGAACTGGACAATTTGGACAGAAAAACAAGAAAACTCATGACCATTCATCATTCACTGCACCCTCGCAGTGATGTTGACCGGCTATATCTGCCTAGAAGATCAGGGGGCAGAGGACTCTTACAAGTAAAGCAAGCAGTCAAAGAAGAAGAACATGCCCCGGCAGAATATGTCAAGCAAAGTGAATAACCTGCTTTGTCAAAAATCAGAAACTCCTCAAAACACAGCAGACAAAAAACCAGTACAAGAAATCCGCACTACAAACTAGAGCTGACAGCTGGCACAACAAAACACTGCATGGAAAGTTCCTTGACAAAATTGAAGGAAAAGCTGATAAGGAGAAGACCTGGCTCTGGCTCACGAACGGGACCCTGAAGAAGGAGACAGAAGGCCTGATCCTTGCAGCCCAGGAGCAAGCCATCAGAACAAATGCAATTAAGGCCAAGATTGAAAAATCAGCTGATGACCCAAAATGCAGACTGTGCAAGGAAACCGACGAAACCATTGATCATATCCTCAGCTGCTGTAAGAAAATCGCACAGACAGACTACAAACAGAGGCACAACTATGTGGCCCAAATGATTCATTGGAACTTATGCCTCAAGTACCACCTCCCAGCAGCAAAGAACTGGTGGGATCACAAACCTGCAAAAGTATTGGAAAATGAACATGCAAAGATACTGTGGGACTTCCGAATCCAGACTGACAAAGTTCTGGAACACAACACACCAGACATCACAGTTGTGGAAAAGAACAAGGTTTGGATCATTGATGTTGCCATCCCAGGTGACAGTCGCATAGATGAAAAACAACAGGAAAAACTCAGCCGCTATCAGGACCTCAAGATTGAACTTCAAAGACTCTGGTAGAAACCAGTACAGGTGGTCCCGGTGGTGATGGGCACACTGGGTGCTGTGCCAAAAGATCTCAGCTGGCATTTGGAAACAATAGACATTGACAAAATCACCATCTGCCAACTGCAAAAGGCCACCCTACTGGGATCTGCACACATCATCAGAAAATACATCACACAGTCCTAGACACTTGGGAAGTGTTCGACTTGTGGTTTTGCGAAACGAAATCCAGCATATCTATCTTGTTTGCTGTGCCATACAACGTCGTTGTGTTGATAATAATAATAATAATAATAATAATAATAATAATAATAATAATAATAATAATAATAATAATATCCTGCTTTATATCTCCTGCAGGAGGCCCAAATAGCAGATTGCAGGTGGCATAATACTGCAGCCAAGAATCCTACCATACATATTTATTCCTTATTTAAGAAGTGAATACTCTGCTTTCCCTTCTGAAAAGGAATTCCTCTCAGCAGCTTACAAAATGTAAAAAAAAAAACCCATAAAAACAACCTATACAGACAGTCCCCAAGTTAAGGGAAGGGTTAAAATCCCTGTAGTGTTTGTTTTGCTGTCTGTGCCCCTGTTCAGAAGATTTCACAGCACTTTCTGTCTCTGTGAGAATTGGATTTTGAAACTTTTGGCTTGTTATGGAAACAAGGGTTGGTGATAAAGCTTCAGTTGAGACACCTTTTCTTCGTGATAACTTTCAGGGGTGAATTTCCCTTCCAAGGGGTAAATTTATCTCACTTCCTGTTGTTTCACCACCATTCTTAACTCTGAGTCATTTATAAGTCATGTGTTTATAACTCGGGGACTGCCTGTAGTTTAACATCTTTACAAGCTAAAGCCAGTGCCAAAAACATGTCAGCATCCATAAGTAGAAACCAGCCAAAAAGAAACCAACAAAAGCAGAGTCAAAATGGAGGTTTAAGAAAAAAGACCAAGGTCAGGGGAGGTAGGGGAGAAGGAGGAAAAAACCATCTAATTTATGGGGTGGAGGGGATTTCCATGGAAACACCCACAAAATAACCCCACTATGCATTTTTAACCGTCTAAAAGCAGTAGAACATGCAAGATCACAGCACCTGATTTTGTTCCCATCCTATCCTTGATTGGTAGACTTTCTAACTGATAATACTTTTGTCTTATCTGAATTTAATTTCATTTTATTAACCATCTTTGATCCTTCTCTAATACCAGCTAAATGTATCTAGCATGCATACTTTTGGCAACTAAAGCCATTGGCTCAGATCCTAACATAGGTTATGTTAAGGACATTCACAGAAGATAATTCTACAGGTTCTTTCCTGCAGTCATTCATGCTTTCCAAAAAAGTATCTCCAAAAGGATGGGGCTGTGCAACTGAACGAGCTGAAATAGGGTTCAATGTGCTGCTGGACATAGGGAATCCCCAAAAGTGAATGCAATTCTTTCTCAGTCTCATTACAACTACATCAGTATAAAACAGCTCTTCTAGGAAAAAAATAACTTAGTATTTAATTAAGAAAAAGAAATGTTGAGCATACAGTGTGTGTGTGTGTGTGTGTGTAAAAAAGCATTTTTAAAATGGATGCAATTAATAACTAATAGCAGCTATGGAATCATATCTTGACCATTCTTCTTCTCCCTAGAAGCCCAATCTCAAATATGCAATAAAAACAATGGATATTCACTAACTAAACAGACTGTTCAAAGAATGCTTCAGTTGTAACCCAAGCTAGTAAAAACAAGGAAATTTATAGTTAAGGGTGACTTCTAATATCTTGGCACAACAGGGCTTCTCCTTAACCATTTCCTTATTGGGCTACATTGTGACTTCATTGTGAAGGTCAGTGTGAACTGTGAATTTCCTTATTATTAGTAGCTGTCACATTATTAAGCATCTTAATGTATCTTTTGGGTGAGTACATTTAATTTCCTCTTTTCGCACTACACCCGTGACCTCAACAGAATGAATGGCTCTGCCTCATTGAGACTCAGTTGTCTCCCAGGCTGTTGTGAAGTTGATCTATTGTCACCTTAGGTGACATGAAAAGGCTAGTCCTTTTACAAGACTGTTTCGAGGACCTATCAATGAGGCTAATAGGAAAATGAGATACAGGGTAATATTAACAATCTTGCAAAATTTTCTTTCTTAGGAAAGTATTTTTAGAAAGACAGAGAGTGACCATCTGCCTCCTGTTGGAAACATCTTGATGATAATTATAAGCATATCAGATTGTTGTTGTTTTTAATATCTTAAAAATAAAAAAAATACTTTTAACAAAATGGCTCTTGGGGTGTTGATTAAGAAATACTACTGCTGGAATCAAATGAGAACAACTTTCTAAGTTCATTTCTTTCCACACCTGTGGTTACACTGACAGTTGGATAATGCATTCACTTTGAATGGGTGGCCCACATCACACATCCTCTGTCACTGCTTGTGCTGCTCCTAAGTGACCATATAAATGTATCCAAGCACCTGGTCAGTATGGGAATTTCTACTGACATCAGAATGGAGCACCCACCAACCAGCATTAAGGAGGAGGGGCAATCACCCCTCCTTCCTGGCTGTGCAGGTGCCTAGTTCTGACATCAGCAGAGGTGACCATGCAAAAGCCATCACAGTCATCTCTGCCAATGTCAGAATGAGGCATCCAAGCAACCAGAAAGAAGAAGAGATAGCCCTGCTCCTTCATCCTAGTGGTATAGGCAACTCTTTTTGACATCAGCAGAAGTGTTTGCAATGACCTACAGCAGAGATAGAGCTCCTTGGCTGGTTAGAAATGGTGACAGTGGCAACATAGACACAATCCATTCCCTATGTCAAAAGCATAGATAAATTATCTTGGAGGGCCCCATCTGGCCCATGAGCCTTAGTTTGGGGACCCCTGTTCTAGACCAATATGGTGATGGCTTTGAATTATTTTGCCACAATAGTAGTTCCCACCACAACTTTCTTTACTGGGCATCAGTTGCATGGGGAGAAGGAATTCCTTTTTTTTGTGATGATTGAAGTATGAGTGAATAATGTTTCCATCAGGTTTAAGGGGGCTAGGCCAAGAAAGGTGACTTTGTTCACTTATCTAAATAGCAAATCTATAATACTGGCCCTGGCTGCCAGTAACTACAGCACATATGAGGAAAGGCCTCTAAATTGATTTGCCTCTGGTTCCATTTTAACTGTTGCTCTGCATATGCTGTAAGATTACATAGCCAATGACAAAGACTGGTTGGAGTTTTAGGCCAGTTTTAGGAGGCACATGTTCCTCATGCCTGCTGAAGTATATCAGTGCAAAAATGTATAGGCATTTGTCATGCACAACTTCTCATTTCAAGTCATGCAGCTGAAAAGCCAAATTGGGTACCGTTGAATTATAATATGTTATAGAAAAAATGATATTTTCTATCTAAAATTTTATAAGACAGAACTGAAATGTATATAAATTAGAATTTTGACTGGAATTCTGGTCCTCGTATTTAATTATTTACTTCAGAGTGTCCTTTTTTTCTATTTCTCTTCAGTTCAATGGGACAATAGATGTGTCACATAGTCAGAGCTATTCATCTGGCCTTCTGGTTTCAAAAACAATTAATTGAAGGCAAAATCATCTGATGTACTATGTCAAATTCTGGGAAAGGAGCCATACATACGTCCACACAAGCTACATCATTTAGATCCCACATTTCACTCTGTAGCTCTCATCCTGCCAAGTAATGCACTTATGATATTTCTGCCTGTGTGGCCATTTCATGTCTTTATTGGTAATGTCTTTGCTGGAACACCATGCCAAACCAGGATCTGGCATCCCTGAATCTAAAGATTTGCTCAGTTGTGTACCTTGTATAATTAAACATAGTGCATGTGTTAATGTGCCAGGGAGAAAGAGAAATGTTTTACTGCTCCTTAGGAACATTATTACTAGAATCTTCTGTTTCCTTGGTTTTGAACATGTACTAATATATGCATGTAGTAGAATGGAATTGGAAAGATAAAGAAGTAACAGCAAATTGTTTTTCTTGAGGCAAATAAGAGAATCTGTTCTATATTGGATTTTGGAAAGAAAAAAGTATCAAAATAAAGTAACATAAGGATGCCATACTTTTATTCAGAAGAAGAGAATCTCATCTATATTGAATTTTGAAAAGAAAAAAAGAGTCAAAATAAAATAGCTTAAATATATCATAAATTTTTACAGAAAATAAGTTGGGACAGGAATGAAAATAGGATGAAAATAGTAGCTGCCCTAAGTACCTCTGGGGAAAGAGGGCGGGTTAAAATTGTTGTTGTTGTTGTTGTTGTTGTTGTTAATTTGGATCAAATACCATTGACAGAATAAAATCCTAAAACTTTTCAGGATCTATCATCCAAAGAGGCTACAGAAATTGTTCTCACCATGTGACCAGAAGTGTTACAATTTTGATCACTTCTCCCCTTTCTAGTTTTCATGCACAACTCTTTATTTTTCATAGGAGAGAGGAGCTTTTGTTTTGGTTTTTAACTGACCCTATCACATTTTAGTAGGCAGCTATTTAATTAGGATCAGGTCTCAGTAGCACGCACACACACACACACACACACACACACACACACGTGTGTGTGTGTGTATTCAAATCTGACTCCTTAAACATTTTTTTCTAATTGGAAATTTCTTGTGGCCCAGCAAAACCAATCCTTTAATTTTTATTTTGTACAAAACATGTTGGACCAGATGTTGGGGTCATAACCACCCCTATTGCCTCTGCAAACCGTATGTTTGCAAACAACCTGCACCTTCACCTTGGCAGATGGCGAGACATAACGGCAACTCTCAGACAAGAAAAGTAGTTGACCACTTTTCTCTGTTTGTGGTAAGACCTTTGCAAAAAAGAAAATGTGTTGCTGAGGATTGCCCTCAATGCTCCTGGTGCACAGTGTCACCAGCCTCCTGCAGAAGAATCAATGCCATTCTCAGATCCGAAGATTAGCTTGAACGGCAAACTACCAATGTAGCAGGAGTGTGAAAATCTCTCTATCTCTATTTAGTTGAAATTATTTTGAATCCTACCTGCATTCCTATCCTGCCATTGGCTTCTCTCTTAAGTAAACTTCTGTTTTATTTTTTTTGTTCTTGCAAGGGAATTAGTGTATGCATTTTTCCTATTGAAAAAGTTGTCTTCATTTATGTATAAATGTTACAAGGTTTGCAATTTTATTGCATTTTCTTAACTACCTACACCAATGGAAGCAGGAATCCATTCCCCCAAGATTATACAAGCCATTTTTTCTCCAAATACAGAAATAATGAATTGCCTCTTACGAAAACTTTTGGCAGCAGTAACTTTGAAGAGCTCACAGGCCAACTATCAACAAGCAGTACCCATTTTAAACAAACAAAACTGATATGTGAACTTCTGGACACCTCCAGTTTTGTATTTTCATGGGAAGGGGAGCGTTCCCACAGTTCACCTAGCCCTTGGAGTGTCTTGTGGCCATAGAATTAGTCCTTGAACCAATTATAGTTGCCAATCCTGGAATAAACCAAATTTGTTTGTATTTTTCAGTTTCATCCAATTTAATAATTTTGTGTGTTTTTATTGTCCACTAACATGCATCTTTTAAATGTGTGTAGCTAAGATATATTTTGATCCCACAATGAACTGTTGGAAATGCCAAAAGGGTCTGTATACTGAGACTTGTGAAGCTAATGAAAGCTTTCCCATTTCTACACCTATGTACATGCTTGGGGAATATGCTTCTCAAGACTTCCTTTCTCAGATCCACTCTTCATGATACAATATTGGTATCCATCTGTGTATGTTTGCTTGCTTGCTCCTTCCTTCCTTCCCCCTTCCCACCTCCCTCCCCTTCGTTGGTATAATGTGTTTCTTTCCCATGGGGTTGCATATGTGTATGTAAGTGTGCATCCATCTGGTTTTTCATGAGTGCATGGTGTATACAGAGTTTACTATGAAGTGTTGTCTCTGTGTATGTACTCTTCTGAGTATTGTCCACTTGCCTTCTCTGAAATTGATATTTTGTTGGGCTTTGTGGGGGCAAATAAATTATTTGCCACTGGGAACACAGATTCAATCTTGCTTTGCACTGATCTCTTGTTCATGTTACTTGACTCTGGACCTCATCCATTTGCTTTGTGTGAAATGGGTATTGGAGGGGGAGAGTTGTGCATTAAATTGAGATCTTGCCCCAGTTAAATCTTGGACAATTTGCAAAAGGGACCAATGACCACCACAAGACATGCTTCCCATGTTTAATCTGTGTACATTTGATCAAGGGGTGTATTCTATATTTTGTATTTCATATATGTATAGCAGAAGGTCACAAGGGAAACCATATCACAAACAGTATTTTGACTTTTTCCAAGCTTGTGCCACACCTGAACTAAGGTTTAATTAGTGTTAATCCTTTCCTACTTCTATGCATCCAACACAGTGGACAATAGACTATGAACTTATCTCCCCAAACCTCGGAGGGTCAGAGACCAGGCCACTTGGGAAGATGAGAAACTCATGGACATGCTAATCATTCTTCATAAAGGACATTTCCTCTCTGTGGGGAGCAGGGAATGTTGCAGCCTTCCCCACAATGACGTTTCTCCTTCCCAGGAACTAGGATCATTGATCCCATCAAGATATCTGGATTGCTGCTAGTTGACAATGGAACTGATGCTGTGTCTGTGTCAGACCCGCTCAAGGGAAAATATTATTTCAAACCTTCACTTCAATAATCAGGATGGGCTGGAAGGCTTCTAGCTATCACCCAAGTCCACTTGACAATAGGGCCCAGAAAGGGTCCAGTCACAATCCCATCATTTAGAAAAAATATTTTCTGTTGGACTTATCTGGGAACTTGGTGTTTGAGAAACTGGGATCAATCAGAGATTGTACATGCAAAAGGACAATAAGAGTTTCAACAGACCTATCAGGGTTATTTTGCCCACACAGCAGGGATACTTAATCCCATCGTCAGCCATTGCCTCACCCATTGTTCAGAGACCTGCCAGCCCCTCTTTCATCATTGGACAGAGGGGAATTTACATTGAAGGCAGGCAGTGGTCTCTCATTGGCCGAGACTCGCAAAACTCCCACCTGTCCAAGGAGCACCTGCTGAACGTCATGCTGGCTCAGCCAATCATAGCAAGGCTGGGTCCAGCCAGGGGCAGTGGGAATTTTGAACCTGAAAATTGTATAAAAGTGCATGTTTTTCTATGTTATGTATCTCAGCCTATTTTGACAAATTATCGCGGGCTGGCATCACTTTCATCTGAAATTAAATAAAACACCTCAGTGGCTTCTGCTTCAACTTGGTGAGATCTATTCTGGAATTACTGGCTTCTTTTTCTCACCAGGCCTAACTCACAGCGGCTTGGATCGCACTATCCACTGCTGCTCTAAATTGCTTGATAACATATTGTTGTGTGCCTTCAAATAATTTCTGACTTATGGTGATCCTAAGATAAACTTACAGCCAGGTTTTCTTAGTAAAATTGATTAAGAATGGATTCGCCATTGCCTTCATCTGGGGCAAGGAGAAAATGTGACTTAACCAAGGGCACCCAGTGATTTTCCATAGCCAAATGGAGGTTGGAAGAATAGCTTTCCAACACACCGCAACATGACTCTCTACTCCTTTATTAGGGTGACTAAAGGTGTATGAGAGAGAAAATATTTCAGGGCCCAAATTGAGCTCACCAGCCATTAGATGCTTTGTGTCCTGGACACAGACTATGAAACCTCTTGAGAAAAGTTGCTGATAGCTTACATCAATCACATAGAATAAGAGCTAGGACAAGATTGGTTTTGTATAGTCTACATCTCCCAGAAGCCATACTCTCTGGAGAATTTTGGTTTTGCAGTAAAATAGAAAAAAGTAACACTCCCAATCTCTGCACAGAGCATTCTTCTCCTGTCCTTCCTATGGCTCAGATTTCACAAGAACACCTCTAAGGGATGCACACATTAAGCCCTTTCCACCTATCATTTATTTTCCTTGTCAGAATTGCAGCAGTTACCACAGGAATGTCCCACAGTTGTGAACAGGAGGAAAGATGATCCATGCAATCACCCACCTCCAAAGCAGAAAAAGGGGGAGGAAGGTAGTGAGTCAGAGGAGTTGTCATGAAACACCTCGTTTTGAATGCTGCGGTTGTATAAAGAAGCAACAAAGCTGGCATCGGCCATGACCCCAGGAGAATTGCCTCTTTACTATAAAGAGGCAGCACTGGATAAAAAGAACAATGTCTGGAAATGTAATTCTGGTCAATACAGGCCTATGGGGGTTGGCGTTTGTGTGTACGCACGTCTTCCTTCTCTGCTTTTTAATGCTAGTGCGGAAAGTATGAATGAAGGTTTGCAAGGTTTGGCCTAAACATTACACCAAGGCTATAAAGTTTTCAATATTCCTGTAATCATGTTTGAAATGTAGCATTACACTTGGGGAAAGCTTATTCCTCTGCCGAACCCCACCATAATTTTTCTTACTGTGAGTAATGTCTTCTTGGTTTCAACTGTTCACGGTGGAAGAAAACTGTTGCAGTCAGCTCCACAGATGATCTCATTGCAGGGGGACTATTAATTTTCTCTCAGAGGCTGAAATCTGACATGTAAATAGCTTGCTTCTCTGATTTTTTTTTAAAAAAATTAAAGACAGAAAGAAATACTGAGGGGAAAACAGGCATGTACTGACTCCTCTATTTATGTCCCCAAGCATAACCTGAAATCAACAGCAGAGAAGTACTTTAACAATTATATTCAGATAATTTAAAAATATACCCATGAGTGGGTTGTAGTGTTAAGAGTGATGAATAGGCTGCAATTGTATTGTTAGGACACTAAAATTAAGGCTCATGGCAGGCAGTGTTTGCCATAGAGGTAAATTGGTTAATAATGACACTTACCTGGCACATGCTTTGGGAAGGAAAGGATTTGTGTTAAAACTGACAACATGGTGTTGTAGGGGTGACTGAAAATAAATAAGTTATTTGGCAGTATGACCAAGGTAAAAAATGTGACATTTTATGAGCATGTGCAATCAACCTAGTTCCATGTAACACAAGAGCTGTGTATCGTGGCTGAGATTCGACTTGGTCAAGTGTAGCATAAGAGTGTCACATGCAGAAATTCACTAGAGTTTTTTGTCACCATTCTTAGGACTCATCATTCCCACAACCAAGCGCAAAGGATATCTTCAACCAATATTTGCTAGGGTCCTCCACAAATTTTAGCAGACGATGTCATCAATTTCCATTTAACTGTAGGGATATAGCCATACTACATTTCCTTCATTTCGCCTGCTTTCCGCCAGCCACAAAATAATCAGATAAAGAGCAGGAGGGCTATCACACAGCTTAACACAGAGTCTTACAGGGCTGTGGTCATTGCAGAGGAAGAACAAAAATAGCAATCTCTTCAAAGATCGGGGGGGGGGGGGGATGAAACTCAAGAAAAAGAGAGATTTGCACTCACATATGTCACTAACAGAATGCTAGCTAGTATCTAGATCCAAATCAGTATTCATTATTGTGCAGGCATTTAATTAATCTATCAATACTTAGCCAGATTTTATTGTTAATATTGCTATTACCATTAAATGTTAATAATAATGTTGCTGTTGTGTGCCCTCAAATTATTTCCAAGTTATGGCATCCTTAAGGCATGGGTGACTTGCCCAAGGTCACCCAGTGGGCTTCTAGGATTGAAAGGGGAATCAAACCCTGGTCTCCAGAGTCATAATCCAGCCTCAATTAAAGGGAAATGGAGGAGTTTTACCATACTTTTAACAAAAAAATTTCATTATAGAATTATCATGGCACTTTACAATAAATATATATATGACAAAAACATAGTAAAGCACAGGTGTGGGACTTTTGAACCTCCAGATCTTTTATATTTTACCTCCTAAAGCTCCAACCAACGTGAGCAATGGCAAGGGATTGAAAGAGTTGGTGTCTAAAATATCAGGAGGCGTAAAGATTCCCAACTTTTGGAATAAGCCAACATTAAAACAATACTAAAATTAAAATATGTGATAAAGAAATACTGTCTATAAAAAGTATGAGTCCTTTCACACTACATAGTTATAGCACAATGGGAGTACTTTACTGCCATGGCTTCATCTTATGGAATCTTGGATTTCGTAATTTAATGAGGCAATGAAAGCTCTCTGGCAAGGTGTAGATATCATAAAGGCACCAGATCCTGTCTGATCTTGGAAGCTAAACAGGGAAAGTCCTTGGTTAGTCCTTGGATGGGAGACCACCAATGAATACTGAGTGCTGTAGGCTATATTGCAGATGGAGGAACTGACAGAACCACTTCTGGGTATTTTTGCCCTAAGAAAACCCTATGAAATTCATGGGGTCACCATAGATCAACTTGAAAGGACATAGACATACTCCATCAGCTGACTGAGTAAGAAATTTAAAGGTTCCTCCCTAAAGCAAAAATCCAAGGATTCCATAATCATAATACTATAATTTTTTAATGAATAGAATCCATATCACAAGAAAAAGATTATTCTCCCTATTTTCCTGCCTTTTTAAAAGAGATAGCAGTTCTGAAGACTGTTTCAGTAGAATAAATGATGTAGATGTGACATAAAAACACATGTCAAGAATGCTTCTTTTGATGGCATAATTAAGGTTAATTATCATGACAAAAAAGATTATGCTAATGAGCATTTTGGAACTTCCAAGAAGATATAAATAATGTTGATATGGATAAGGGGGATCTTTAAAAAAAATCTTATTAAAAATATAAAAGCAAGGCCTTGAATTCATCCCATGCTAAGGACCTCATCACATGAGTTGCAAAAAGCACACGGGGGGGTCCACCTTTTTATGTAGTATATTGTCCTGTTGCATTTAAAACAGAATTGTATTATCTTTCAAAACCTATCACACGACCTTTATTTTTGATGATATCTACCAAATCATCTGTGTTCTTAGCTATCACATGAGCATCTGTATTCCCCGCCCACTCTGAATTCTTTTATTGTTATTATTAAAAAGTGAAAACTTTGAAATCATGAAAGTCCGAAACCTCACATTACTGGAAAGACGTGATTTCTGAAGTCTCGAGGCACCCTGAACTCAAATTCCACAATGTCTACTTCTAATTTTCCCTTCTGGAGTGATTGTTTCAATTTTCATTTAGGGAAATGGTATTAATTAAGCTCATGGCCACTAAGATTCTTCTTCAAATACTTTAAAGGACCAATAATGTCTACCTATACAATACTATAAGATTGTGGTTATTAAATTACTAAAAGGAATTACAAATTCAATTGTAAGTTGTAGCAGCAATGGGAAATGATCACTTATAATGTTTTTCCTAAATTTAAGAAAAAAGTTATTACTATAAATTGTTCCAGGGCTTTCTAGAAGACAGGCAACAGTTCCTATAATTGGTTATATATATATATATATATATATATATATATATATATATATATATATATATAAAACAAGAAAGCAATAGTGCAATTTCCAAAGTCAAGATTTCAATGAAGGTGAATATACAGCCATAGCGATGCAGTGATATCTTAAAATTGCACTGTTTCTAATGATTAAATTTAATTTAATAATTACCATGATGAAAGGCTCATGCAGCAGGATTTTTGCAGAGACTGCCCCTAGGAACATGCATTCTTCTATGTCAGTGAAATGAAGCAAAAAGTGGGAATCTGACATATCCCAACTCGTGTGTAAATAAACACCTTCTCCTGTTCCCGCAAATCAGAAGCTCAGAAGACAGTTCTCCCTGGCTCCAGTCCCACCCCCCACCACCCATTTCTTTGCAGTTGTAAAACAGTTGGCAGATGAAGTACCATGGATGACGGGCAAAAGTAATTTTGAATCATATGATGGGCATCATGGAAGTCAGCCTGTGAATTATTTTACAAGTGTGAAGAAATTGGGGGGGGGGGCAGGAATGTGTCTGATGGGGTCCTAAGAGAGAAGCTTAATATAAATTAAATATATAAATAAATAGGGGGAGCAGTAGTAAGTAAAATTACAGTTAGAGTGGGAAGAATCTGAAAAGTACCTTTCTTTCAAGGAAACATGTGGATGAAAGGAAGGTTAGTTCCTCTGAGCACTGCCATCTACAAAGGCACCACTAAAGACCTACTTAAGCATAATTAGAACTCACCATATTATCACACAAGCAGGAATGGAACTGTGCCAAATAATTCCATCCTTGATGACATCCCATAGTCCCAGACTCCCTTGAACCCATGTGAATAAAGGAAATCATCCACATTTGTCAGATACACACCAACAAAAAATCCATGTGATCCCAATCTATGTGATCCTGATCATGCAGAGTTCTGAATCACATGGAGCCTCTCTGCTACAGGCACCCACTCTCCAAGCATGGTGATGGCAAATCAGGGGCAAGGCTATCCAGCATCGCCCCATCCCTTCTAAAATGGTGAGTTTGATGAGTTTCAATACTGCTCAAATAAGATTCAAAACTGTATGGCTTCCAAATATCCAGCTTCATGGCGAGTTGATAGAATCTTCGAAGCCAGAGATTTTTCATACTGAACATTTTGATTGGTTACAAAACTCCAAGAGATAATTTAAATCTCGTCCTTTCCTTTCAGCTAAATAGAACACTTTGTCCACATTCAGACCATTTGCAAGGACAAGCTTCAATCTGTCACAGCAATTTCATTGTCCCTTTTAAATAGCTTCCACATTAGCCATATCCATCATGTAGCACGTTTACATTGATGGACCAGTAGAAGTCAACCGAGTTCTTCTAGCAAAACTCTGATTGTTACCACATTATGGAGTGCAGTTCTATTTTCAGCAAACTCAAAAAAGAACCTGTTTGAGTGGTATTTAACCAAAGATAAACATATTAGATAACTAACAACAAAGGACTGAACATACAGCCTTCCTTGTATTTTCTTTACGAGCAAATTGAAGCAGGTTTTTAAAAGATGCTTTGCAACATTGTTGCAAAGAGGATGGTCTAGCCCTGAAAACGTATGTTTATTTTGCCTTTTAACACATTTCTAATTTGTTAGTGCAGATTGGTCTTTATTCCCAATAGAAAGCTATTTTAGTGCCGTTGCCAGGAGACTTCAGAAATGAGCAGCCTGATCAAAATAATAACTTGCCGCAATGAGCTAGTTCAGTGGTTCAAAGAGTGCAATTTAAATTATTTCTAACTAATAATAGCTTGCTCACAGCCCAGAAATCTGCACAGAGATTTCTCCCTGCGTACCTGCTTTCAGTGGCTCCACAAAGAGGAGGAAAGATGATGAGAAAACATTAAATCAGACAGAGACAAAACAGCTCCTCTGAATCACTGTGTGAGGACAAATTTTCCCAAACTTAAGAGCTTGGAAATATAACTGTGTTGGACCACAGCTCTTATCACCTTATCACATTGAGAAATTTCGTAGAACACTCCAGCCTCTTTTCAAGGATGGAAAAGTACTGAGCTCATCACATGAGTTAAACTACTTCTGGCTGTCATGCTTAGCCCTCCATGGTTGAAAAGAAACAGGAGTGTCCCGAAAGGGGGGAACTCTAGCCTTATCACATTGAGAAATTTCCCCCATAGGATACTTCAGCCTCTTTTCAAGCATGGAGAGGAAAGGAGCTCATTACATGTTACAGGGCTGAAAAGAGGCATAAATGTCCTGAAAGGAGGGAACTCTGAACACGGGCCAGCAATCATGTTCAGAGCTTCCACCTCTTACCACACTTTACTCCCATGTTTACAACTGAAAAACAGGTGGGATGGGAACCATCAAAAGTTTCCCATCCTGTTCCTATGGGCTTTAATGTGGAACTGTAGGATTCCATGGAAAGATATGGTTTTAACCTGGATCATTTTCTCTTGTATCCCATGGGTTTTGATGCAGAATGATAGGATCCCATGGAAAGAAAGGGTTTAACTTGAATCACTGCCTCTTGGATCTTATGGACTTTGATGCAGAACCACAGGATTCCATGGAAATAAATGGTTTGAACATTGGACTAAAATACTGGGAGACTGTCAGGACCCAGGCTGCAGAGCACCAATAACCTTACACAGAGGCCAGAATCTATCTAATATCTTTATTATAGAAATATATAAAGTCAATAAAAACAAGTGAAGAATATAGTTCAGAAGCAGACCTTTCAGATGAGGTCAAATATAGTCCAGAAATGTATTGTCCAATATAAGATATTAGAGTTCAAAGTTTTAATCCACTTGACCGAAACACACACTTTGCCAAGCAAAGTGTGGGGAAATGACAGAGTCTTTAAAGCCCAATGTAGCTTGACAACAAGGCAGGAAAATAAACTTGATTCTTGGCTAGATCAAAGACTTGAACGAGGCAAACATGAAGCATGAACAAAGTCCAAGGAAGTCCGTGAAACAAGGCAAGGCTGGAAACTTGATCCGGGAAACAAGGAACTGGGGTTACGAAGTCCACACACGATCTCTCTCCTCAAGCTGAACAATTGACTCCGCAAAGTTCCCCTTGCGTCCAGCACCTATATTGGGTCTCGTTTTCCCGCCAACAGAACACTTTCCCCAGAGAATGAGAAGCGAAACCCAACTCTGTCCAGATGCATGACTCCTTAGAATTTCCCAAGGGAAGCAGACCTAATCAGCTAGTTGTTTGGCAGCGATTCTCAGGCTCCGGCGATTAGCCTCCCTGGCTCCCCTATCTCTATTATAATTGTCCCTCTGGGAAAACGGGGGGGAATTCTGCCCAAGGCCTGTTTGGCTACATTCTTGAGGACAAACATCCTCCAGGTGGAGAGGCTCCGATTCTGACTGAAACGGCGGAAATCCCATGTTTTCCTCTTCGTCTGCCACAATAGTACTAGGAATAGGACTACAAGGCCCATGAGTCATCACAGAGACCAGGGTTTGAATCCCTGCTTATCCATGGAAACCCACTGATTGATCTTGGGTAAGCCGCACACACTCAGCCTCAGTTGAAGGCAAAAATACCCCCCCCCACCACATTAAAAAGAAAAACCCCAAGAAACCCCCATTATAAGTTAGCTTTAGGGTCACCATAAGTGGGAAACAACCTGAAGACACACAACAACAGCAAACCTCCAAATGAGTTAAATAAAATCTATTCATATAGTATGTTTTGTGGATTATATATCCACATTAAGGAGGAAAAACATACTATTTATCCCCTTCCCCTGTCCATCAATGTTTCTATCACTCTGCATAAGGAAAGATATCTGAAATACTGACATTCAATGCTCATTCACAATATGCAATTTTACAGCTAGGAATCCTATGGAAACCTGGGCTCTTTAGTTCAGAGCAAATCATGGGATTCCACAGGATGTTGCCATAGAAGTTAAAAGGGAATCATGGTGCTTTAATTATGTAGATTGAAAAGGCCTATGAAGAGCCCACATGGATAAAAGGATATATCCTCTTTAAACTATCAATGAAACCATCATGGCAGTAAAATGTTCCCCTTCATCACATGTTTACTACAACCAAGATAAAATACCTGATTGTGGCTATAGATGGATATGACAAAAGTACAAGACAAAAACAGGCAACTTCCCTGTTCAATTGAAGAGGCTGCTAAAGGTCTTCTGTTTCAATAAGACCTTCAGGAAGTAATCCAAGTTCTTTTTGGCTAATTTTGTGATCAATATTTTTTGTTAACCTCTTTGACCATTTTGTATTGAAGTTAATTAGAATTGTTCAGTTGGGTTTTTAATGCAGTGCAGATTTTATTGTTATGAGCTGACCTTAGAGTGTTTTTGGCCATAGAGCTGGGTCTAACTTTAAATAAGAATAATTACAGATATTGCTGCCAAAAAATGAAGGTGAAAGCAATAGCCTTGGTTTCTCGTGGATTTGCTCTAGTAACCTTTCTGTGATATGATTCGTGAAGTGTATAGAGGGCAACTTGGATATAAAATACATAGGAGCAACCAGTACCATACACTCATCAATGGATGGCCCAACAAATATCTGGCCAGAAGAGATTTCATGATGTAAGTGTTGTTTCCATGTGTGCCAAGATGGTAACCTTCCATGGCTTGTGCAAGTGTGATAAATGTAATGCAGGTACTCTTTAAAACACATTTGTCTCACAAAGTACCTACACAATGCTACACAATCATTGCCACACATTCTTAAATATTTTAACCAGTATGATCATTTGTGGATTGTTGGAATGAACAGGGCAGCAATGACCCTCTGTCCTCCAAATGAGATGTGTTATTCTCTTTCACTTTACATGCATTCTCAAAAAGGAACTTTCATGGCTAGGATTGCTACCTGCTGTTTGCCACAGCAATACCACTCAGAATTCCCACACAGGAGGCAAGTCTTCACTGTAATTACCATTGCAAATTATGCTAGTTATGTGTATGAGAGGGATCTTTCTTTTGGATGCTATCCAAGGTTTTATCTAAGTACCTCTTTCCGAATGCCTTTCCCTAGGTTGCACAATGGCAGCTAGTCTGCAACTTCATAATTCCAACCCAAACAACCACTGTTTGGCTGGGATCATTTCTGGGAAAGGTCTGTTAGCTGCTGCCCTTCTTCATGGTCTTCCTGTGTAACTAGATTCTGCCAGCATCAAATAAGATCTCAAGCTAGCTGCCATAATTTGCACATAACATTCCTCTGTTTGATAGTCTCCTCAAAGGTATTGCATAACTGGATATTGTAGCCTCTTAAAATGCCTAAGAACGTCAAAATATTTAACATTGGCCCTTCCACACAATCCAGTTATAGAACTATAATTCAACTTTAACTGCCATGGAAACAGCCTATGAAGTCCTGGGATTTGTTATTTTGTGAGTACTAGGACTTTCTGGAGGCATTGAATGTTTGCCATTTTATGTTGGAATCTGCCCTGAGTCCCCTTGGGGAGATAGGGCAGAATACAAATAATGTTTTATTATATTATTATTATTATTATTATTATTATTATTATTATTATTATTATTATTATTATGCTAATTCCCCCTTCTTTAACCACAAATCCAATGATTCCATAGGATGTTTGCTGTGACAATTACAGTGGAACCATAGTGCTATAACTGTGTAGCATGAGAGGACCCCCGTCTAACTGTCTTCCTTTATTGATAATTAAATACTGTATAACCTCTGTACCTGCAGAACCCATGCCCATGGCTTTATCTACCTGATTCTGATAAAATATTGCCTCCTGCCATTTCTATGATATGCTTCCACTAGAGCTTAAGTCACCCTAGAGAACCTAGCAAATTCCTAAAGAGGATACTTCTATAAACGGATGTGGACTTTGAGATCTGCTGAGGAGGCCCTTCTCTCAGTCCCACCACCATCACAAATACGGTTGAAGGGGATGAGAGAGAGGGCCTTCTTGGTAGTGGCCCCCGGCTCTGGAATACCCTTCCTAAAGAAATTAGACTACCCCCCCCCCCCTTCAAGCCTTCTGGGTGAGTTTAAAAACATGGCTCTTCAAACAGGCCTTTGAGGTTGTGTAATCTGGCCAACCCCATGACCCACCGATTGTGCCACTCCACATTTTGTATTCGGAGGTTCTACTGCATTTTAGGAAATTTTATAATTCTTTAAAAATTTTTCTGGGATTGTATGTGTATTTTTTCTTTTTATACTTGTGTTATATATTTATACTTGTGTACTTGTGTATTGTGTATTGTGGTTTATATGCAGCACTATAGTGCTTTTGTGAGCCGCCCCAAGTCCCCCAATAATAATAATAATAATAATAATAATTATTATTATTATTATTATTATTATTATTATTATTATTATTATTATTATTATGTTCTTCCAGTGATTGTTGGACCATTTTTCCATGTAAACCAATCAGATGTTTGAGCCAAAATCCATGAAGTTGATCACTACCAGGTGATGTCCAGTTCTTGACTTTTTGCACTCATTTGCTGATCATTTCAGTTGTTATTTCCATCTGTTCCATTTTGTTCTGTGAGAATTTTCCTTCAAACTCCTTTATCCACCCAGCGTTTTTGTTGTAGTTCTATTATTTTCCCAAAGCTCTTTCCAGAACTTCCTTGTTGCAGTTTTCTCTGGCATTATGGTTACTGTGTCTGTTGTTTGGTTCAGACTCTGGTAGACTGTTTTTGGTCTGATTGAAACAGTTGATTTTGTCTCTACTGGATGATTCTGGCTTCATATCTTTCAATTTTTCTGGCTGTTACTGTAATTTATTATTTCACGATCTCCAAAGCTTCTTCAATTTTTCTGGTGTTCAGCCAGTACTTTCTGATCAGGTATTGCTTGATTTTGTCATTCTTCAGTTTCTTCTCTTTCATATTTTTCAGGTTACTTGTATCTGGTCTAGGTTTCTTGATTTTCAACTCTAGCCTGACCTTCCACTTTGGTTTTCCAGTTGATGTTCTTTGGGGCTGCCTTGATTGTAGGAGCCCAAGCTCTTCTGAGACTATCACTGCTGCACTGTCCAGCAAAAGGAGCAGCACCAGGAAACTACAGGCCAATAACGTGTCTGCCCACTATGTTGAAACTACTGACTGGCATCATAGCTGACAGAATTCAAGACTATCTTGAAGAAAAAAAAACATCTTGCCAGATGAACAGAAAGGCAACAAACGGAAAAGCAGGGGCACAAAAGATCAGTTATTAATTGACAAAATGATCCTGGAGAACTGTAAAAGCCAAAAAGCTAATCTTCACATGACGTGGATTGACTACAAAAAGACCTTTGACTCACTCCCACACAGCTGGATCATCAAGTGCCTGGATGCCATCGGGATTTGTAAAAACGTTGGCACCATTATTGAAAACATGATGTAGCACTGGAAAACTGAACTGTTTGTTGGAAATGAAAGCTATGGACTTGTCAACATCTGAAGAGGAATTTTCCAGGGAGACTCATTGTCCCCTCTGCTTTTCATTATTGCCATGATCCCTCTGTCAACAATCTTACAAAAAACAAACCTTGGCTATGAAACATCTAAGAAATCTCACAAAATTCCGCATCTGATGTACATGGATGACCTGAGGCTATATGGGAAAACGGAAACTGAAATCCAGTCTCTGACTAACACTGTCCGAATTTTTAGCACTAATATCAGCAAGGAGTTTGGTTTGGACAAATGTTCAACAGTGGCATTGAAGAAGGGAAAAATCATTGAAAGTGAGGGCATAAATATGCCTAATGGCCAAACAATAAAGTGTCACCAGCCAGAGGCCTATAAATATCTGGGCATATTACAACAGGACAACATCAAGCATGAACATACACAAAGAGTCAGAAAAATTCTCAAAAGCAAGCTCAATGGAGGCAACACCATCAAGGCCATAAACACCTGGGCCATACCTGTCATAAGATATACTGCTGGCATTATAAATTGGAAACAGGTGGAACTGGACAATTTGGACAGAAAAAAAAAACTAATGACCATTCATCATTCACTGCACCCTCGCAGTGATGTTGACCGGCTATATCTGCCTAGAAGATCAGGGGGCAGAGGACTCTTACAAGTAAAACAAGCAGTCAAGCAGAATATGTAAAGCAAAGTGAAGAACCTGCTTTGATTGAAGTCAAAAATCAGAAACTCCTCAAAGCACAGCAGACAAAAAATCAGTACAAGAAAACCGCACTACAAACTAGAGCTGACAGCTGGCACAACAAAACATTGCATGGAAAGTTCCTTGACAAAATTGAAGGAAAAGCTGACAAGGAGAAGACCTGGCTATGGCTCGTGAATGGGACCCTGAAGATGGAGACAGATGGCCTGATCCTTGCAGCCCATGAGCAAGCCATCAGAACAAATGCAATTAAGGCCAAGATCGAAAAATCAGCTGATGACCCAAAATACAGACTGTGCAAGGAAACCGACAAAACCATTGATCATCTCCTCAGCTGCTGTAAGAAAATTGCACAGACAGACTACAAACAGACGCACAACTATGTGGCCCAAATGATTCATTGGAACTTATGCCTCAAGTACCACCTCCCAGCAGTAAAGAACTGGTGGGATCACAAACCTGCAAAAATATTGGAAATGAGCACGCAAAGATACTGTGGGACTTCTGAATCCAGACTGACAAAGTTCTGGAACACAACACACCAGACATCACAGTTGTGGAAAAGAAAAAGGTTTGGATCATTGATGTTGCCATCCCAGGTGACAGTCGCATTGACGAAAAACAACAAGAAAAACTCAGCTGCTATCAGGACCTCAAGATTGAACTTCAAAGACTCTGGCAGAAACCAGTGCAGGTGGTCCCGGTGGTGATCGGCACATTGGATGCTGTGCCAAAAGATCTCAGCCAGCATTTGGAAACAATTGACATTGACAAAATTATGATCTGCCAACTGCAAAAGGCCACCCTACTGGGATCTGCGTGCATCATCCGAAAATACATCACACAGTCCTAGACACTTGGGAAGTGTTCGACTTGTGATTTTGTGAAACGAAATTCAGCATATCTATCTTGTTTGCTGTGTCATACATTTATTATTATTATTATTATTATTATTATTATTATTATTATTATTATTATATTTCTAGTTTATCTAGGGTTAATATGTGGTAATCTCCAGCAGAAGCCATTAATTTCAATAGGATTAACTATTATCCATGGATTCCTGTTTCCATGGTAAGTTCAGAAATGTATCCCACAAGAATACAGAGGTTATACTGTATTGATGCCACTGGGATAAGATTTTAGATTTAGCTATATGCACACACACACTCCTTTTAAGGATAGGATTCAATAACTTGGCTAGCTCCTTTAAAGTTTTGACTAAAATCTGAAAGGGATTTGCTGCCCCACAGACAACAGAACCACACTGCCCTGAGAGACCTTTCTCTTGGTGTCTGTCTATATCATCTTGGGAGACCATCGTTGGCTGCTGGCAGATAAAATCACTGCAGTTTGTGTGGAGGGGAAATCCTAATATTTGCCCATCAAACAAGAGAAAAATCCTGCATTCCTGAAGGTGTCTGCAATCATATTATTGCATTACTATAAGTTTCCCTAGGTGCAATGTACCACATGAAAAGAGGACCTTAAGGGTTTTACAATAAAATTTGATACAAATGACAAACTCTAAGGAGTGTGAACTACCTTTGCTATCATATTGCCTGCGGTAAACTATTTCAGAACATTTCAGTTTTACCTGAAGATAGGCAACATTATTTTTACTTTTAAGGAAAGGGGAATGAATTTAAAATGCTGTGAATTATATACTTGAGAAAATGGATCTACTAAAAAAATGGGGGCAGACATATTAATGTTTTTTCTCTCTACATATGGATGTGTAAGAAATGGGAGAAAATAATACAATTTACATTTCGTAATGAAAAGGGATTTAACAAAATGTAGACACACTTTGCATTTTTATTTCTATAGTATGGGAAGTACACAGGAACAAATCATTTACCTGTGATAGTAAGGTGTTAGATTAAGAATTCAGTTCTCACATAAAAACGTGAAATACATCTCCTGATTGTAAGCCTTATGCTCTAAAAATGCTAAGTCTTCAGCCAATAAAATGCTTCAAAGTCACCTTGCAGAGTGTAGTGTAGGAAATGGCATTAAATGCTTCTTGGACAGAGTCTTAATATAACCATTTTGACCAAAATAACATTAGTGGTTCATTTATAAACTCTGGAATACTAATATTAATGGTGCATTATAGTTCTGCAAAGTCACATAACCACATCTATTTATACAGTAAACTAATTTCAGCAATATGTTAACAGCTATGCCAGGTGTAATAAGTTGAGCACAATTTGCCTCCTGTCATAGGGATATAAATAACAACAAGGCAGCAGTATAATTCAGTGGTATCTACCTTTCTCAATGTCAAGCTGGGGAAAAGTTTAAATGTAAGCAAAATGATGACATACAGAATTTTGCTGACACATCAGTGAGTCGTTCTAGTAAATGAGAACTTTCAAGAGGAACCTTGAACATCTGAGATTTATTGAGGGGTACCTAGGGGTACAAAGAAAAAAACAAGATCAGAAAAAGTAGGAGGAAGTGCTGGTGCTTCAAACACACTCTTTTAGAGTGGAAGGCCAAAGACCCCACTGTCTACACATTGGCAAATAGTGGATTACTGTTTTCTGTATTCCATCTCAGAACATTTTCATACTTTGCATACCAAAAAATCCAAGATTGCTACCTTGATCAATTGGGAACAGTAGCTAACCCCTCTTGTCTAACAAGCGCCTCTTTCTAAGTCTGTTTTTAATATTCATGCTGTGCACTTAAAAAATACCCCTACAAATCTTGTCATTGAAGTTTCCAAAACAAACTTTGTTGTTTCATGGTGGGTCAGTTTTAGGGATGTGATGAAATCTTGGTTTAAAAAAAGAAAAGAAACCTGGGTTTGTTAGAGAGACACTCTGAAGCCAATGCTGGCAAGCAATCCAAGCAACAGAAAAGTACCTGATTCCACTAGGTGGGGCAGAATTCTTCCCCAAAGGTCCTTGCAGCTTTTGAAGACTCTGATAGGAAATCTGTTCATCAGGAGCCTGCCTAAGTAATTGGAGAGGATGGGCTTTCCCAAATGGATGTGATGCAAAAAGCTTTCTGTCAATGTAGCACAGGAGCATAAAAATATACATCCCACATTTAGGATTTGAACTTCTTCCACTCATCCTCTGATCTAGTGTTTTTTATGGTTTCATTATGTTGAGGGTTTGGGATAAATAGTCTTGTAGGGAACACTCCTTTTGTCACCTACCTTTGGTATTTTACATGTGTAAGCAATTGCCATGTGCATTTACTCAGGATCATAGGTGACAGAGTCACACCAAACTTGTCAGTTGGCCTTACATTACTCCCAGATGGTAGGGAGACCATGCAGTAGGTTTCATCCATGTGGAATCTGACTTCCATTACCGTTTTCATCCAGCAAGAGAAATGGCAGAACCAGTCTTACTGGTCAGCATCTCATGTATGAATCTGGCTTCATTTCAGTCAAGCCTTCACAGTTGTAACCAACATAATTGGGCCCTTTTGTATTCCAAAATAATATTGTTCACATTCCACTGTTGCCATCAAGAAGTGCCCTTTCTCACTACCAGCCCCTCTAATTACACTGCAAACTCACATTTTAGTACTTTAAATATGAAACCTATTTCTGGGTATATTTGACCTCCTGATTCCAAAAATGATATCACTTTACTCCTATCAGCTCTAGTTGTTGAGATACAGAGCATATGCCATATACCAGTCATTCACAGAAAATCATGCTAAATCATATCTAAGAAACTAGATCTGATGTAGTCTACTCAATGCAGTTTTATGCATCAGTGCCTCAGATAACTCCAGGAACAGGCTTTAAAATCATGACACCATACTTTTCTTTCTTTTGGTTGGGCTATGTTGTGTATTCTTGACTAAAGAAGTTTTATGAGACATTGAAACAGTCTGTCAAAAAGTTCAGTAACCCTGCAAGGTTTCTCATCACCAGCATGAGAAAGAGACAAGAACTTTTATAAAATGTGTTTAAAAGTCTCTGCACAAACCCACTCTTGTTTACCATTTGTGAAGCAAAGCACACAAAGAGATCAAACATGGAAGGACTGGCTGATTGATGAAAAAGTGCAAATAACCCAGCTGTTGCTTCTGTTTGGGCAACAGTATGACAGCTATCAAAATTCAGTTATGCAATTTAGACAATGTATATAGTTTGTGCAAAAACCTTCCTTGTAAATATCCTAAGAATAAGATAAATGTTTTGGGATCTCACATATGATTTTTTCCCCCCCAGGGGATATGTTTTTGGAGATTCCAATCAATAACATTATCTGCAGAGCAACATTTACAGATCATAAATATTTGTGGTCAGTGAGAGGTCAGGATGAACAAAGTTGTTGGTAACACAATCCAGTTCTTTAAAGAAGCACTTAACAATTTTCATGTTGTAGATGTTTCAGTGTTGAACTATGGATCTCATTAGGTGGATGAGGTCCAGCGCCATGATTCATTAGCCTCTGTGGCAAATCGTGGTGGCAGCAAGGTGGCAGCGTGGCAATCCCAATGCTCTGGCCACCAGCTGATGCTTCCCGATCCCACCTGTAGAAGCTTTGCCACACTGCTCAAGGGCAGTTTGCATGTTAGCAGCAGCAGCAGCATCCTACCATGCTGCACCTCAGTTCGCCCACAGAGCCCCTGGAAGTCACCCTACATTGTTTGATGGGTGGCATGGAGCTCCATGGACAAACTGGGGCAGAAATATCCTATGATGCTTCAATTGCCCATTTGATAAGGTTAGCAGACTCTGGAGACCATGGTTCAAATACCCACCTAGCTATGGACATCTAGTGGGTGACTTTGGGCAAGTCACAGAATATATGCTTCAGAGGAATGCAAATGCGAAATCCCTCTGACAAAATCTTGTTAAGAAAACCCTGTAATAGGTTCACCTTAGGCCTTAGGGCTACCATGCATTGGAAATTTTTTAAAAGCACGCAGTAGCAACAGAAGCAGTTTCACAGAAAACGTACGAATTGTATGATATTGGATTAATCTGTATGGATTCTGCTCAGATTACTGAATATTTAATAACATTCTTCGAACAGTGTGTTTTAGTCACCATTGTTTAGCCAAACTCAAAGGCAGAATATGAAAGGTGTCAGCCATGAATTCATTCCTTGTGTGAGAATTTATTAAAAGGAAATTGTCTGTGTTTTTTATAGCAAGGCTTGTTCTTTCTGAAAAATATTATGGAAGAAATCAAAGAATATTTCCTCATATTACCAGCTGTAATGGTGTCAAGTACCACTGACATCAAATCTTTACATGTTAGTATATCTGTAGTTACTCGCTGCTTTTAATCTTATAGTACAAATTAGAAGCAATTAAATATATTAAACCATGCTGAAGGAATAGGAGTTCCCTGGGTCCTCCAACGATCTTGAACATCTAGACAAACTTTGGGGGAGAGAATAAGATGCTTGTGGGAATCCAATTGCAAGGTGAAAAAAATATTTGTATTGTTTTAACAGTTGTTCCAAGCCAAGTTGTGGGCATAACAGAGATGAGCTGACACTATCATTTAGCATACAATCATAATTTAAGTCAGTTTGGGCTTTCCTAGGGAAAATATATAATGCTGAACCAAGTATCTAAATTTGCCCTAATCAGCCAATTTTTACTCCAAATTCCTAAATCACTTATGTTATTATTCATTTGCATGTTTTTTTACCCATTGCATAAACAATTAAAGGATTTTCTTAATCAATTTTCTAACATTTATTTTTTTATTAAAGCACTTTTAAAGCATTTATTTATCACTTCTCAGTCCCCCATGTCAGTGAATATCTGTTTGTCTTGCACCTAATCAAGAATAAAGCATTGAATCCTAGGGACTATTGTAGATCAGAGTAGCACATCATACTGCCTCCAGACTGTGTCCCTCCTCCCACCCAGTGCTGGATTTACTATTATGCTCAGGAGTGCATAAGCACAGGGCCCTGTGGCCCTGGGGGGGGGGGTCTTCTTGAAACCACCCCCCCCCCATTTTTAATGATTGATTTTGTTTATGTGATGCAATTCTAAATTTGAAGGCATTCTGCTTCAGAGAGATTCCAGACATAATGATTGAGTTGATAGTATATGGGAGTGTGCCACAAAGCAGGTAGTGAAGGCCTACTGGGTCTAGCTCCTTCAGGATCCAAGGAAGGGGCCTCCTAACTTAATTAGCAGAGAGCCTCAATTGCCCTAAATCTGGCACTGCTTCTGTCAATGTTCCTGAGAGAAGGGTGCCTGCTTACTTCTCACAGTTGTGGAAGCCTATGCCACCGTCCCTTCTCCACCACAGATGTTGAGTAGGAAGTGGAAGAGAGATTTTAGTAATATAGCAGTGAAAGCATAGGATTCAAAGCTTCTCTGTTTTCCTCAACAAACTATCAGAGGAAGAGAGTGGAAATATGATGTTGTTATGCCAACTTTTATAAGTCAACTCTTATTTATGTTGGTCACAATTATTCAGCCATAGCTTTCTTCTGAGTCTGTGAGTATGACTTGTTCAAGGTTATTCAGGGAGTTTCATAGCTGAAGAGAGACTTGAATTTTGTTTACTCAGAGACATAGTCCAACACTCAAACCACAATACTATGCTGGATAAAAATCTACTACCTTGGAATCTGGCTCTTATTCTCCCTTATTTTCCCTTGGTTTGTAATTTATGGTGACCCTAAGATGAAACTATCACAGGTGAAGAAGGGACTGAGATTCTAACATATAGTGACCATATGGCAAACCTAATACAAGGGTTTCTTGGCAAGACTTGTTCAGGGGGGGGGGATTGCCTTTGCCTTCTTCTAGGGCTGAGATAGTGTGACTTACCCAAGAGCATCCAGTAGGTTTCCATGTCCAAGCAGGGATTTGAACACTGGTCTCCATAGTTGTAGTCCACCTCCCCAACCATTGAATCACACTGGCTCTTGCACTTTTCCCATACTATATTTCTTGTACCTTTTGATCTAATCAGTATGCAGGCCAATAAGGCTTTGAACATATTTCAATATTTCAATATTTCAAAATATTTCAAAAGACTCTACAGAGTCAGAGATTTTCACCACTACTACAGATTATATACAGAGTTTTCAAATACTGGTTAAATAACTAAGGCATTTAAAAATAGTGATTTAAATGTCACCCTGCCATCTCCTCAACAGATGCTATAAAAATCTAAAAAGAAAGAAAGAAAGAAAGAAAGAAAGAAAGAAAGAAAGAAAGAAAGAAAGAAAGAAAGAAAGAAAGAAAAGAAAGAAAGCAAGCTCTGGAGTTATCATTTTAAAAAGAAATCCTAGTTCTTTTTTTCTAGAGACCTTTATTAATCTTTTCTCTAAAACCATGACAACTGGAAAATAAAAATTCCAACACAGTCACAGTATTTTTTTTAAAAAAAGAGTACTTGAATAGAGGAGAAGCTTCAAAGGTTGAAGAACCTGTTACAAAGCAGCAAACACAGGAAGTGAGAAAATATGACCATTCAAATTTTCACAGATTTAGCTTTATTATTTTTATTTTTGGTGTTATTTCATTCTTCTGAGGGGTTCACAGCCAACTCATTGCATTCTGTGGAGCCTAAACCAGCTAGAATTTATTTCCTTGGAGATTTACTTTGAGTTTAGGGTTCTGTATAAATACCAAGGGTTGGCAATGGAATGGATGAAGTCTAACAATGGAGACTTAGTATGTTTCTGAAAAATAGAGAAAGTATACTCTGGAATAGACAGATCAGCTTGTTTTGAATGGATTTGTTCTCAACTGGGGGGAAAACAGATTTGACACTGACGGGCAAGTATGATTCTGTTGTAGTCTTGTATTTGGAAGAGCAGGTGCTAATGGCAGCTGGGAATTCAAATTGGTGAAGTAAATGCTTCTTTTTCTCTAGAAAGACAATAGATAAATTTGTAGCAGCACAAGCTGTGTTTATCATACCAGCATGTTGTCTTATAGCAATTGCACTGTTTGAGCAAACGGTAACAATGACTTTCACACCTTCTCTCAAATATTGCTTCACAAATGCATGCTCCCATAATCATGCCACACTGGACTCCACCTTTCTATCAATGTTTACCCTACATAGTGCATGTGTGCTACTTAATGTTTTCTTCCTTTTATATTGCAAATGTTAAGTTTCAAGACTTCTTGAAAATGGAGGGCACTGCTGTAATTGCATACTTACAGCCTGCTGGTATCCATCCACCAATTCTGACTTGCCAGAAGACTCTGAGTTGCAGCCTAGTATTCCCATGCATCCAGATGGGTCTGCTGGTTCTGGACAGCCAGAGTAAGAGAAGGTTGCTGCCCCTGAGGATTCTGAGAACAGGCACTCAATGGTTTCAAGCAGGCAGCTTGAACCACATTCCTTGGGAGAGTCAAAGTCGAACTTTTTTTTGCCAGATGGGCATTTCAGTTGTGATAAGACTAATGAGGTTGACAGGAAGAAAGCTATATATCAACAGATACAAGAAAGGGAGGTTTTGAGGTGCAGCAAAAGGCTATTAATGAGAAAAGGTTTTGAACAAACTTCCCACAGAAAAAGGCCTTGATTTCAGCTTTAAGAGGAACTACTTCTGAGAGAGATTTTCAGAGGTGGTAACTTTGCTCATCGAGCGTGGTTCCTGTTGATGGATTCAAAGAATCCTGTTTTCATGTTCCTGTGGACTTTCATGCCAAGTTCATGTAGCCTTGTATCTTGAGTTTTGTTCCAGTCTTTGTTCTTGCTCTTGGGGAATTTTGGATTATCCAGTCATTGTTCTTGGAAGTTTTGCAATTTGGATTTCTTGTTCCAGTCAAAGATCCTGTTATCTGTTCCAGTTTTGTTCCTGTTCCTTGGACTAATTTTGATACCTTGTTGAAGTTTATTCTTGTGTTTAATTCTCTTGGACCCTTGCTTCAAGACTCTAAAGTATCTTGTACCTAAAACCTTGTTTCATTGACCTTGAACTTTGATTTGTTATTGTTACATATATTCTTCGATAAACAACTTGCTTTGCTTATAGTTTGGGGCTCCAGTGTGGTTTTGAGGTGTCTCTGCAGCCTATGGTGCAACAGTGATAATGATGGGTTGTTGTGTGTCTTTCGGGTTGTGTGGCCATGTTCCAGAAGTATTCTCTCCTGACGTTTCGCCCACATCTATGGCAGGCATCCTCAGAGGTTGTGAGGATGCCTGCCATAGAGGATGCCTGCCATAGATGTGGACAAAACATCAGGAGAGAATACTTCTGGAACATGGCCACACAGCCTGAAAGACATACAACAACCCTGTGATCCCGGCCATGAAAGCCTTCGACAACACAGTGATAATGATGTAAATGCTGCATAATAGGACAATAGTTTTGGCTGGCTAATCCAAGACTGTTGGAAAACTAATGAGGCAACAGAAAGAAGAGTGGAGCATGGCCATGCCAGCTGGAGGATGTGAGCCCTTGAGGTTGTAAAAGCTAGGACTTGCAGATCCGACTGTGCTGGCACCAATCAGCTGCAGAAATCATAATACAGAAATGTATCAATTTATTTATTTATTTTTCAAACTTATATGCCACCACTCCCCTAGGGCTCGGAGCGGCTTACAATAACCGGCTAAAATCAACAATTTAAAAAACATCTTAAAAACATCTTTAAAAAACATCTTAAAAAACATCTTAAAAACATCCTAAAAGCACCTTTTAAAACATCAACAACAGAACTCAAAAGCCTGTCGAAACAGGTGTGTCTTACATGCCCTGCGGAAGGCCAACAAGTCCCGCAAGGCACGAACTTCAGGTGGCAAGGTGTTCCAGAGAGATGGCGCCACTACTGAAAAGGCTCTGCGTCTGGTTGCAGTTAGATGCAAAGTCTTAAAACTGGGGACTTCCAACAGGTTTTGGTCCTCAGAACAGAGGGATCTCTGGGGTTTGTAGGGAGTGAGGCGGTCCCTCAGGTACATCGGCCCTAGACCATGTAAGGCCTTGAAGGTAAGCACCATCACTTTGAAAGCTCAATTGGTAACCAGTGCAGCTGCCGTAAGATTGGTGTTATGTGGCATCTTATCGGGACTCCTGCAAGGAGCCGGGCAGCTGCATTTTGCACCAATTTGAGCTTCCGGATCACCGACACAGGAAGGCCAATGTAAAGGGCGTTACAGTAATCCAGTCTCGAGATGACTGTAGCCTGGATCACCGTAGCCAGGTTGTCCCTAGACAGATAGGGGGCTAGCCCTCTAGCCTGCCGAAGATGAAAAAAGGCAGTTTTGGTAACGGCGGAGACCTGGGCCTCCATCGTCAATGAAGGGTCCAAGAGGACTCCCAGACTCTTTACCAGTAAAGACGGGCATAGCACTTCACCATCCAGGGTTGGCAACTGGTAACAATGCCCCACTGCCCGGTCGGCCCAGCCATAGGATCTCCGTCTTTGCTGGATTCACCCTCAACCTACTGGAACGCAACCATCCAATAATGGCCTCGAGGCACTGATGAAAACTGTCGGGTACAGACTCCGGTCGGCCCTCCATCTTTAACACAAGCTGAGTGTCGTCAGCGTATTGATAACACTCGAGCCCGAAATCTCGGACCAGCTGAGCAAGTGGTCGCATATAGATGTTAAACAACAGAGGGGAGAGAATGGCCCCCTGAGGAACCCCACAATGTAGAGGGGACCTCTCAGAGACCAGGCCTCCCCTCTCCACTTGCCGTCCACGGTTGTGAAGAAAGGAGGCCAGCCAATTTAAAGCTGTCCCCCTAACTCCAGCAACGGCAAGGCGGTGGGTCAGAAGATTGTGATCGACTGTGTCAAATGCTGCTGTGAGATCCAATAACACAAGCAGCACCGCCCCGCCCTGGTCAAGCTGGCATCGGAGATGATCCGTGATGGAAACCAATACAGTCTCTGTCCCATGCCCCGCACGGAAGCCGGACTGGAAAGGATCCAGTCCAGCTGTGTCATCTAGGAACTGCTGCAGCTGCACCGCTACTGCCCTCTCAATCACCTTGCCCAGAAATGAAAGATTCGAAACTGGGCGGTAGCTGGAGAGAACCGAATGATCTAAATCTGGTTTTTTCAGCAGAGGAGAGACCACCGCCTATTATTTCTAAATTTGCATCTCTATATCTAAATCAACATAAGCATGCTTTATACATATCTGTTCCTTCTTTGGTGAGCCAGCATAGTGTAGTGGTTTGAGTGCTGGGTTAAGGCTCTGGAGGCCAGGCTTCAACTCCCCATTTGGCCATGGAAATCCCCCTTGGGCATGGTTCACTTTACCATCCTTAGAGGATGGCCAAGGCAAACTGTCTCTGAACATATCTTGCCAAGAAAACCCTGAGATAGGGCTCCCTTAGAAGTCACCATAAGTCAGTAACAATTTGAAGGAACACAGCAATAGTGCCTTCTTGTCAAATGGCTCAGCAGCCACCTTAAACACAAGTATACTACAAAAAAGTTTGCTCCCTACCTTCCTTTCCACCCTTTGTCTCATGTTAGCCAATAGTAAGCCCCTTCTTCACCACAGCTGCAGTACAAAAAATAACATTTTAAGCTCTGCCTAAGGCACAAACAAGGAGTTAAATGCAACACTTCAGAGTTAGTGAGCATAACCTGTCATCTATTGATAGCAAAGGCTATGAAAAGGCATAAACTGCTGATGTAGCAGTTAGTAGTCATTTCATTATTATTTCAGGTCTTTATCTTTTCCTCTTTTGTAGGAATGTAGGAATGTAATGCATAACTTTCTCCTGGAAAAGGCCTTTAAAAAGAGTTTCTCTTGGCTAGCCTTAGGTAGCTCTTTCTCTGTTGTCCCAAATTTCTGCGGCTGACATCAATGATAAGCTGGTTTTAATGGAAATCACATCAGCCTCGGCCCTAATGTATCAAAACAAGAAGACAATGTGGGTCAGGACAGAAAGATTAAGGTTAGGTTATGTACCAGAAACATCAAAGGCAAAGAAATCCAAGGGCAATCACCTGTGCCTAAACAAACATTTTATTCCAGCTTTTGGAGTGCAACTAAACAATTCAGGCTTGTATTTAAAAAAATGTCCCTGTTTGCACAATTAGCAGAAGAATCACATTATGCAGTGAATCTGATAGGAAGAATCTATCATATCTCCCAATTGGTAAGAAGGTTTGGGGCTTCCTAAGTATTATGCATTATCTCCATATACAGGCAGCCTCCAAGTTACAAACAAGGTAAGCTCTGTAGGTTTGTAATTAAGTTGAATTTGTAAGTCGGAACAGGGATATATATCAGAAAGCTTCAGTGGAGACAATTTCTCCATGATAACTCTTTCAGAAGTGAATTTCCCTACGTAAGGGTAGAATTCCCTCACTTCCTGTTATTTGATCCCCGTTCTTAACTATGAGTCATTTCTAAGTCAGATGTTTGTAACTCAGGGACTGGCTGTATAATTGTTCCCAGGTGTTTAATAGATCCTTAGCCTAAATCCAGAACTTCTAAAACAGAAATGTTCAGAAATCGTTAGACTACTGAATGATTACGGATTGTGTTCCACTGGAAGTAAAACTATTTTCAAAATTTAACCCTGAATTACCAGAGGCAATGAGATTTCCTGTAACAAGATATCTGCTATGCCATAAGGTTGATAACATTTCTTATGATAGCATTGTCAAAAAAAACAACATATGCTAGGAACATCAATTGCTCTGTATCAGGTTGAAATGCTTAATGTACTCCAGAATCTGCAATCCACTAAATGTTGATGTTTTATGATTTTGTCCATCAAAGTTTGGATTTGCATATTAAGGAGAAGTCCAGCAATGGAATCCCATGGAACCAAACTACAATTCCCTGGATTCTACAGAATAGAGTCATGGCATTAACAACACAGTGTGAAGGGGCCTCTGTGTGATATCTCATGGGCCTTGTAGTCCTGCTCCTAGTGTCACTGTGGCAGATGAGGATGAAAACATGGGGTTTTCTCCGGATCAACAACAGCCGGAATCCTTCCAGATGCCTGATGTTGATGTTCTCGCCCCAGAACCAATTAAGACAGACCTTGAGCAGCTCTCACCTCCCTTCGCTAGGAGACAGTCCTTTGCTGCAGACAGGGGAGTGAAAGAGCGGGTTCGCAGGAGCTTGAGAATTGCAGCCAAACAAGACACTGATTAGCCATGTTTCCCCTGGGAAAATCCAGGGAGTCTCACATCTGGATAAAGCTGGGTTTCGTTTCCCGTTCTCTAGGGAAAGAGAACGCTGGACACCTGCTTTGCGGGAAAACGAGACCCAGATATAGGTGCCTGGCACGGTTGGTCCCGTGCGGAGTCAACAGAGCAGCTTCAGGAGTGAAATCGCGTTCCAGCCTTGTGTGGACTTCGCAAAGTCCGCAAATCCAGTTTCCTTGCCTTGCTCATTCAAGTATTTCAAGAATTGCCTTGCCTTGTTCTTAGTCACGGACCTTGTTCCTAGAATCAAGTTTCTGTTCCAGCTTTGTTGTGAATTATACCGTGGACCTTGAAAGACCCTGGACAATTCCCCACACTATTGCTTGGCAATAGTGTGTTTCGGTTTATTGGATTTTATCTTTGGACTCTAATATCATTTATTGGACAAACTATTTCTGGACTATATTTGACCTCATTTGAAAGGTCTGCTTCTGGACTATATTTTCTACTTGCTTTTATTATTCTTATATATTTCCTTAATAAAGATATTAGATAGTTTATTGGCCTCCGTGTATGGTTCTTGGTGCTCCGCTGCCTTGAGTGTGACACTCTGGATTATGAAAACATCCCTAGGACAGCTACAAAATACAGTAGAGTCTCACTTATCCAAGCTAAACGGGCCAGCAGAAGCTTAGATAAGCGAATATCTTGGATAATAAGGAGAGATTAAGGAAAAGTCTATTAAACATCAAATCAGGTTATGATTTTACAAATTAAGCACCAAAACATCATGTTATACAACAAATTTGACAGAAAAAGTAGTTCAATACGCAATAATGTTACATTGTAATTACTGTATTTACACATTTAGCACCAAAATATCACAATATATTGAAAACACTGACTACAAAAATGGCTTGGATAATCCAGACGCTTGGATAAGCGAGGCTTGGATAAGTGAGAATCTCCTGTAGTCATGTAGTAATATTCATTTCCACTGATAAAATAAACTACGTGATATGAGGGGTACATAATTTGAAAATAACTTCCAACATCATTTCTACATATTGGTAGAGGACAGGGGTGGGGACTAAAGAAACCAATCGGAGAACTTGCTATATTATCTTTCATCATATGTCTGTAAACATTCAAATATTAGTAGGTGGCCATGGAATCAACCAGTGATAAGAATATTACTTTTTCTCAGTACAACCTAATATTGCAATGGTCTGTTCATGCCACGAGATCCAGCCTTTAAAAACAATCAGATAATTTTTTTTATTTTTCTTTGAGGCCTTGTGGTCCAACTCCTGAATAGATTAAAACAAGCGATATTCCCATTCTAAATTTCAACTTGCAAGTAAGAAAAAAAATTCATGTACCCAAGATTACTAACGTAAGGGCAAACACATTTCACTGTTTGACAGCAAATGTCTCACAATGGGGGTGTAAACTGAGAGTGGAAGGACTCTTTTTCTTCTCTTTGAGAGATTTCTGCCCACTTGAAAAAAGTATATTTACAAAGGACTTTTTGTGCATACTCAACAAACATTTTCGTGAAAATTGCAACTGTTCCTGCCTTGTTATGTGGACTTTGTAAAGAAAAGCAGAAACATTGGATGAGTTGTTTGCATCTTTTAAAAAATCAATAACCCTGTTGTTCTGTGTTTGCTCTCTTGTGGGGGGGGGGGTGTCTTCTCCAAAGCAGTCAGCGATGTGTTTATACAGGGACTACTTGCACAAAATGTAGGGATATTGTTAAAGGGGAGGAAGGGGAGGAATATAGTGTGATATTTTTCAACCGGTATCTTGGTGTGTTGAAATACCCTTTCTTGAAGGTGAAAAGAAAATCAAACATTATTTACCTCCCTAGCTTAAAATTCTGCATATCTGTTACAATCATTTCCACTAAACTTTAACTGACCTGTTTCTTTTTATCTCTTCCGCACACTGGTAAAGCTTTATACCTCCAGAAGAGTTAGAACTATAAGTTCAATGCATGACATGACTTTCTGTATATTTTTTTAAAAGAAGAAGAAGAAAGAAACACCTATAGCTACAGCAATGACTTCTGCAGAACATTATGACCTTACATCTAACAGATGTGTTACAGAAGCAGTATAAAGCTATAGTATGCCTTTCCACAGTAATTATTTCTAGTTTTACAACTGACTTGCTGTTGGATAGTAGAGTGATTATTCCAAGGGCAAATCTGCACTGGTCAATAAATCTATGGCTAGTCTGGAGCAGAAAGCTGGCAGCCACATGAAATTTCGTGAAAGCCCCAATACCAGCGGGTTGGAGTCTACACAATTCATCCAGGCCGAGACTGTATTGGCCTTGACTAGCCATGCTCCTATACAGCCACAGAGCTGCAGGCCATCGCAGGCAAACCATGAGGATATCACTATAATCTTCCGAGTCACCCAGACTCCACTGATGATGCCAGAATAAGGCACCCACAATGGCCAGGTGCCTACATGAAGCCATCTGGAATCAGTGATGTTGCAACATGGGCAGAATCCATCCACTTTTTCCTGAACTGATGAAAACTGAATGGCAGCAGTACCCCATGTGGGCAGCATACTGATTTGAATCAGATCCAGTCCTGCTGTCCACACTGCCACAAAGCCACTTAGCTACTCAGCTAACTCTAACTCATCCTCTAACCTTTCCTATATGGATTAACCTATTTTACCCCACAATATTTATTGGACATGCAGGGACATCATGGGAACAGCCAGGTGAGAACCCATGGTAAGTCTGAGTTATAATACTTGTGCAGATGAGGCAAAAATTTCAGATTTACTAATATAGTGGAAGAAATGCATGGAATCAATGCTACTGGGGATATCATGCACTGAAGCAACCAATCCATAATCCAAATACCCATCTAGCAACCAATACCATCCAATTTAAAATGACAAAATTAGAATGACACTGGAATCCTAGATCCTACCACACTGATCCTGAACTTACATCAGAGTTATACAGCAGAAATATCCACATGACAAGTTACACAATGACAGAGCTACACAACCCTTGGATTGAATGGCAGCCCCATGCCTAGTATCTATCTACATGCACAATTGCATCTCCTGTGCAACTTGCTTCCACATTCTCAAAATTAATATTATATTCCCTATCAGACAAAAATTTCCAACTACTTTCAAATGCATAAAACACCAATAGGAATCTGGGACTATATTATGTCATATTGCATGGGAAGGTGATAAAGAAGTAGGCCATAACAGCTACAGTTTTCTGATGTTTTGGAATCTGAATAAAAATGGGATTCTCTTTAGATAATACCTTAATAGTAAATGTAGTAGTTTGTTTCATTGCTTGCCTATTTTTTGGTCAATTGGACTTGCCATTTTTATAATATGAGTATTAATATTCACACTGAAGAAAATTTGTAAAAGAAACAATAACCTGAGAATGGCTCTATGAGTGGGGTGTGGTAGGAGGAGAGCAAGTAGTTAATCTTCTCACTCTACAGATATGATTATGTGGATTATTATGGAAACAAGTAGGTATTCTCAGTCTGAACTTGAAGGCTGAGATAAAAATAAGGAACTCTGAGTCATTCTTTATCTCACTTAAACTGATATAGTGCTTTTATTATCAACAACTAAAGAACAAACAAATGAACAACCCACTTCAAGTGCACTTAGTACATCTTAGGTGAATGCCTAAATTATGTTATGTGCAAAATAGCCCCCAGCCTATCGTTTGAAAGACATTTCATCCCTGCCAACTTGTAGGCCTAATATCAAGGCACTCTCCAAGCAATAATAATTTTACTAGCTCTCACCAGTCTACATATTTTCATACCTGAACCGGTCATAAAAAGAAAGGAACTTAATGTGGTGATGACCTTTGGGTTTATTTTTTTCATCCAAACTATATATCTTCTTTCTTAGCGAGTTCATTTCTTCAGCAGGTAGTCCTAGGAGAGGCTTTACCACACATAAAGCATGGACACAAAATCATAATAGAGTGTCTCTAGTGTGCCTAAATATCATTTAATTTTATGATTTGGCAGAGAAGCTGTTTTCTTTGGGCTAGTTTATTCATTTTTTTTTTAAGTTTACAATTCCTGCCGTGAAATCTATATGCAATGGTGATTTTAAAGAGATACTCATACCTCAAGGGATGTCCTTCCAGAGTTCTCTAGATGGAGCTGAAGAAGGTGGCTCAACGGTATCAAAATTATCTTCAACATATCTTTTTATAAGATTATTTTAACATTAGGACGCAGTATGGTAAAAGACCTTGGTCAAGTTACATTTAATCACCTACTTAAGCACTCCCCCAATAGGGGAGCAGTATATTAGTTTTAATGATGGTTTTTTAAAGCTTTCACATATCTTCTGAAGATCCCTGGCAGTATTCACAGACAAATAAGCAAGGTCCTCTGTGTGATATGAAGTGTAGGCATGAGCTTGGAACTACTATCTCTGCAGTTTTCTATCATTCTATGTTTAAGTTGTTTGCTGACATCAAGTTCAATTACAACATAATAATAATAATAATAAGAAGAAGAAGAAGAAGAAGAAGAAGAAGAATTTAATACTGTAACAACAACAACAACAACAACAACAACAACAACACCACACTTTATAATAAGGTAGAGTCTCACTTATCCAACCTAAACAGGCCGGCAGAACGTTGGATAAATGAAAAAGTTGGATAATAAAGAGGGATTAAGGAAAAGCCTATTAAACATCAAATTAGGGTGCAATTTTACAAATTAAGCACCAACATCATGTTTTACAATTCATCAACAGAAAACGCAGTTCAATACATGGTAATGTTATGTCATAAATACTGTATTTATGAATTTAGCACCAAACATCTCAATGTATTGAAAACATTGACTACAAAAAAAAATGACTGCTAAAAGGCAGACTGCGTTGGATAATACAGAACTTTGGATAAGCGAATGTTGGATAAGTGAGACTCTACTGTAATACAAATCATCTTACCATCAACAGCCCTACTCGGGTCTTGTGGATTCAGGGCTGTGGCTTCCTTGATTGCTTCTATCCATCTGTAATTGAATCTTCCAAATGTCTTCTACTTTACCAAACCTTTTATAGCAAATTTTGCCCGCCAGGTGTTTTGAACTTCAACTCCCACAATTCCTAATAGCCGATAAGCTAGCTGGATTTTCTGGAAGTTGAAGTCTAAAACACCCGGAGCGCCAAAGTTTGCCAATGCCTGTTCTATAGTGAGTCATGTCTTCTCATGATAAGGCAAAAACACAACAGTCTCGCCTTAGTTATTTTGGCTCCCAGGGAGAGAGTTCAGACTTGATTTGCTCTTGGATCCTTTAGCTGTCCATGGTTATCCATAGGACTTTTCTCCAGCACCACATTTCAAATGGTAGTGAAATGCATTTAAGACAGTGGTTCTCAGCCTGGGGTCCCCAGATGTTTTTGGTCTGCAACTCCCAGAAATGTCACGCAGTTTACCAGCTGTTAGGATTTCTGGGAGCTGAAGGCCAAAAACATCTGGGGACCCCAGGTTGAGAAACACTGATTTAAGAACGCTCTCATATTCATGCTTTTGTTTACTTCATTGCATATTACTATAACCATTAATAAAGGTGTTAACCTTTCCATCTCACTACTTCATTTCATAGAAGAGGCAAGGATAAGACTATTCCTAGATTTGTCAATGGGCAAAACATATCAAGGCTTTGAAAGAACATCCCCCCCCTTTTTTTTTTCTTTCTTTCTTTCTTTTTCTTTTTTACTAGAAAAAGAACTAGAGATGGCTGACAGGGTCAAAACTATGCGAGAGATGTACAAATATTCTGATTAGTTAGGAAATGGGCTTTATAAAGAAACAACCCTTCATATGTTAATTGTGTGACTGTGCATGCAGATGAACATTGTTCTATTGGCACTACTCTATATTTCTTGGCTTTCCCCTGCCCCACATCCAAGATCTGGTGTCTGAGCTTTTGTTGGTCATCTCCAAATGGAAAATTATCCAGTTTTAATGGTCTCAGCTCTGGGCAAGAAGGAAGGGCTGAGTGCTATTCTCCAGTTCATCTAAAGAGTGGGAACATGCTACAATTTGCAAAACTTATTTGATTTATTGCTACAACTCTCAAAGACTCTTGAGCAGGACCTCTGTGTTTACTTAGTTTACTTCCTCTTTCCCTCTCAGTCACACTGGTGCCAGAGCTCAACCTCTGCTCTGTCCTGTAAGCACCATCTGACTAGAAGCAAATAAACTAGATGTAATGTTCCTTATCCTGTCTCCCTAAGTACGTGATCTGGAAACAGTCCATTTAGCTAATATGTGGGTCTTAATTTCCAAACAGAAAAATATGTTCACTCCCCCCCCCCCAGTGGTTTTTGAATAATAAGTTGGGAGCAATTGCGTTTGGTTTTTAATACATTATGCATCATGAGGGTTTGCCCCAATGTTGAAGTTTTAATTCAGAAACCTCAGAGCTTGGGAGAACCCTGAAGTGGCAACCTTTTATAGGGTTTCACTTTTGCAGATGTCTATGATGAACATGTAAGTACAGTAGAGTCTCACTTATCCAACGTTCTGGATTATCCAACGCATTTTTGTAGTCAATGTTTTCAATACATCATGATATTTTGGTGCTAAATTTGTAAATACAGTAATTGCTGCATAGCATTACTGCGTATTGAACTACTTTTACTGTCAAATTTGTTGTATAACATGATGTTTTGATGCTTAATTTGTAAAATCATAACCTAATTTGATGTTTAATAGGCATTTCCTTAATCCCTCCTTATTGTCCAACATATTCGCTTATCCAACGTTCTGCTGGCCCGTTTATGTTGGATAAGTGAGACTCTACTGTATTACGCTGCATGGAGACCACAGAGAGATAGCTTCACACAAGTACTGCAAAAGCAGGGGTGTAGTTGGTAAACAATTCACCTATAGCAAAATGTCTCTGTTTCCCAGTTCACATATTTTTAAATAATGAAATGCCTGCTTTTTAGAGGTTTTCAGCTGCAATCCAGACCCAGCTCAACCAGCTAATGTTGAGAGAATGTGGATGTTTGAGTCTAAAACATCTAGAAGTCATCTGAATGGGGGAGGAAGCTTTGCTGAAAAGGGCATCTTGAAGTCAACTGTGAGAAACCTTGAGAGAAAAATCACCTAAAGTAGTGAAAGGTTGCACACTTAGGCAGAAAATGTGTTTCCTTCCCTTCGCGCGCACACTCATATAAGAAACAAACCTAATCCAATTTTGATGTAACAGATGAACACAGCAGACAAATACACATAAATACCTCAACAAACCGTATTGAAGAAATGCATACTAAATATTTCAATTTCTGCTATTTACAGAATGCATTGTGCTAGGGCAGAATTAAGTAGAGAATGCTGGAGTTCTCTCTGTATGTGTTTTTAAAGGGCTTGGCTTTTACAACAGATACTGTTACAACTCTTTTGCTACATCCTTGTCTCATCAGGAGAGCATTGCCAAATTTCCCTGTTGTGCTCACATTTTCACTACACAGATGAGGACCACATGTTAAACTAGTTTCAAGCAACTGTCTCTTGGGAGAAAAGAATAACTACTTAATTGGAAGAGGGAAAAAATAGGCTGTTTCAAATACATTCCTTCCAGGCTGCAAGCCTACTGCCCTAGTGAACAATTATCTTCTCAAAATATCTCCCCCTTCACTAATTTTGGTGCCTGGTTTTGTAAAAAAAAGTGTTATGCCAATAAGCATTAATTTTAAAGGGAGTTTTTTCTGCCTGGGGGTTAGGACAGCAGGAATGTAAGCTATATTGGTGGTGACGGCTATACTTTTACTTAGCATGTCTCAAACCAATTTCTGGAAGCAAAGCAACCCGTCTGGGTCTGTTGTTAAAATGTTGCCTGCATTATGATCTTTATTTCTTTTGCCAACTCCCCTCCCGCACCATATTTCACACATCACATACACACACCTATCTGCCAATATGCTCTAATCAACTACACTCTTTGCTAAACCACAAGAACTTGTCCTGGGTTCTTGCTATACTTATTTCGTCTTAGTTAATTTAGACTGAGCAAAATGATTTTGTAGAAAGGCCTCAGCCACTATTGGTAGCTGAATGTCTTGTAACAAAATCAGAACTTAAAACCCAAGACAGAAACATGAACCTGATGAACTGGGAGTGTTCTTCCCCTCTCTAAAACAAAATAAAAAATCATAAGAAAGAAAGGAGGGGGTGTTGGATGTGAAACCACTGCAGCTGTGTCAGGATAATGACTTTCAAAGAAAGCCAAGAGGGTTATTTGAATGTAAACATTGTGTCTGCTTTATTCTATGTGCAGGCTACTTCAGCTACTTTGGAACTTTTGATCTGAGGTTACCTGGCCTGCAGCTATAGTAGTTATGTTTACATCTGTCTCATGGCAATTATAAAAGAATCTCCTGCTGGCAAATATGCCTTCTTTATCAGATTACTCCCAAACACACAAAGTCTGAAGTCCCTGCATCATTATCACAGGTCTTACCTGAGGGCTCAGGTAAGGCAGTTCAGAGAAAGTAGGGAGCCATAGCACTGAGCAAGGAGCAAGATGAAAGTCCCATTTGTTGAAATGGCTTGCTGCTTGCATAGCTGATACTAGAGTTTAGGGAGTTACTTTTTGGACTACATCTCCCAAAATGCTCCAAACAACATGGTCAATAAAGTATTTTCCTCCAGGCTTGCAATGGCCCTAACTGGATTCTTTGAGCCAACGAGACTGAGCAATAACTAACAGAGAACTAGGGACAGAAAGAATATTGAAATGGTTGAAACACATATTTTGGAGTGTCACGAAATCATGGACTGATAAGACTTACTTTAAGTCACACTTGGATATTTTGTACCAAAAAAAAAGCATTTACCTGTTCAAGAAACAGCCTCAAATGTTCTCACTCTTTCGGTGTTAATTTACTCTATCTTATAAGGTAAAACTTCAATAAAAATATATATTAAAAAAGAAGAAGAAAGAAACAGCCTTTTCTACCCTGATAATGCTGTTGGGGGGAGGGGTGCTCAACAACAACAACATGTGTATTTTGCTTGGAGAAAGTCCCAAATTGCTAATAGTGTTTATTTCAGCAGAAAGAAAATTGCTAAAATTACTCATTGCTTCCTTCGACAAGAAAATTAGTCAAGGATTACATCACTCATTAATGCAATTAACGTATTTCGAAGGGTAAATAGGAACCACAGAAAACCTGAACAATTTCAAGACCAGACAAGGAAAATTGGGTTATTAATAGCTACTAGCCCTCTTCTCTCCAATACCATAAGCAGTAACACATCTGAACATCAGGTGATGAGTGAGGCCATTGTATCCACATTCTGCATCAGGTTGCTCATTATTAGGCAGCCATGTCCTGTGGGAGGAAAAACTGCTATATAGGTCTTGATCTGCTCTACCAGGGTTCTTTTTAAGTTGCAAATTGGAAAAAATTTACCTTTATTTCTTTCTCTTGCCTGCCGCAATACTGACAAAAATTCTCCACCAAATAAGCTATTTACATTTGCTTTTAAAAGACTAAATAAATACTCTAACATCTGATAGATAGAAAGCTGAGATACATGTGACCAAGCATTAGTAACATCAGATCATGGTCAACATGACAAAAGATATTAATGAAGAAGCATGCACAGGCTATGAGGGGCTTTCTCCTCAGCCTCTTGGAAAGGACAAGGTTTCACCCCATCCTCTCCCCTCTTCTTGTGAAGATAAAGTAATTGTGGAATCAGTTTGCAGAAACTGAAGTAGATTAGAAAAAAATCAGGAAAGTGAGAGTTGGAGAGAAAAACTGTTTATTTTTTAAAAATTGAAAATTGTGGGATTCATACAAACAGTTGGGAAATATGCTACAGTGGGGAGGGAGTATGTCATCATCTATGAGGACAAGGAATTTTTTATTTATACACTTTTATTAGGAATATAGCATAATATAATCAAAAAAATGTTTTACATTGGGCCTTCAGGTGTCCACTGGGTATGTGATTCCAAGTTTGCTGGTTTCAGCAGCATTTTAGTTAGAACTAAAGGGTGGGAGGGAGAGAGATACAGTTAGTGTCTTCAGCCCTAGTCCCAAGAAGTCATGCTTGCCTGCAGTTGTTGACATCACAACCAATGAAGCATGAAGGATATTACCCCACATCTATATGAAGGATAAAAACTTGCTTTGAATAGTTTGGGGTAGGAAGGTCTGACTGCATGGGGAATTCCAATGTATTTAAAGGGAATTTTAAAAAACCAGTTATTTTATTTGTGAATGGATTGGGGAAGATCAAATAGGATTTCTTCCAAATAGAAACATTAAAGACAATGTAAGAATTGTTATTGGCACCTTGGAGTATTATTAATCTCATCATCAAAAAGAATTAGCCTTACTTTCATTGGGTGCTGAAAAAGCTTTTGATAATATAAATTGGGATTTCTTTAAACTGTTGTTTCAAGAATTAGATATGGATCATCAATTTAATTGGAGCCCTGGTGGTGAAGTACATTCAAGCGCTGAGTTGCTGAACTTTCAGACCGAAAGGTCCCAGGTTCAAATCCCGGGAGCGGCTTGAGTGCCCACTGTTAGCTCCAGCTCCTGCCAACCTAGCAGTTTGAAAACATGCAAACGTGAGTAGATCAATAGGTACCGCTCCAGCGGGAAGGTAATGGCGCTCCATGCTGTCATGCCGGCCACATGACCTTGGAGGTGTCTATGGACAATGCCAGCTCTTCGGCTTAGAAATGGAGATGAGCACCAACCCCCAGAGTCAGACATGACTGGACTTAACGACAGGGGAAACCTTTACCTTTTACCATCAATTTAAAAATGCAATAGAAGCAATATATGACCAGCAGTGGGCCAGGATAATGGTAAATGGTCAATTATCAGATGAATTTCGTATTTCCAAAGGGACTCGACAAGGGTGTCCACTATCACCCATAATTTTTATTTTCACTGTAGAAGTTCTAATGAGAAATATAAGGAAAAATAATGACCTAAAAGGACTTAAAATTGACAAGCAAGAGTACAAAGTCTGGGGTTTTGCAGACGATATTATCTGTATTATTGAAGAACCTAGTGCACACATTAAAAAATAGTTTGACAGCATTGAGAAATTTGGATAAGTTGCGGGCTTTAAACTGAATAGGAAAAAACAAGAATATTGACTAAAAATATGTCTAAGAAGAATCAGGAAAAACTGGAAGAAATCACAGGAATAAATTTTTTGACAAAGATTAAATATTTAGGGATATGGATATAGGCCAAGAACAATCAATTACTTCAAAACAATTATCTATAAAAATGAAAAGAAATTAAAAAAAATAACTAGAAAGTTGGAAGAATCTAAATCTATCTTTAGTAGGTCGAATTGGAGCAATAAAAATGAACATTTTACCCAAAATGCTATATCTGTTCCAAAATCTTCCTGTAATTCACAACATGAAAATATTTAAAGAATGGAACAAGGACTTGACGAGGTTTGTCCAGAAGGGGGAAAAAATCGAGAATAAAATATACTACAATGATAGATTTTTTTTTTTAAAAAAAGAGGTGGATTTGGAGGTCTGGATTTTAAGCTATATTTTGAAGCATGTGCCCTGGTATGGATAAGAGATTGGACTAAATTAACAAAATCTAAGGTACTGACAATAGAAGGATTCATTTTAAGGAGAGGATGGCACGTGTATGTTTGGTACGGGAAAACCAGTGTAGATAAAAACTTTGGCAATCACTTCATTAGGTCAGCCCTAATGAGGGTTCGGGAAAGATATAAAAGGAACTTTTACACGAAAACACCCAAATGGGTTTCACCGCTGGAGGCCAATCAAAGAAGATTGCTTGGATGGACAAAATGGCCATCTTATAGAGAATTGCTTACAGGAAAATCCCCTGCATTGGAACTGAAAACGCAATGAGAAATTCAGGAAAGATTTAAGGAAATCACTTTAACCTTAATAAGAAAATAGGTTTCTCCACAGACATTTTTTGGGATAACTTGATGAAATCAGAATTTTTTTTTACTTACAATAAACTTATAACAAGCTTCTGGAATGGGCCACAGAAATAGAACAAATTAAAAATTCAATGATAAAATGGGCAAGAAATATAGGAAAACCAATACAAATTAAAAAGTGGGAAGAAATTTGGTTAAGAAAATTAAGGTTAACATATGCCTCGGACTTATAAGAAAATTGGCTTAAAATGCTACACCGTTGGTATATGACACTGGAAAAACTTGCATGGATGTACAAAAATATGGACAATAAATGCTGGAAGTGCAAGGTAAACGAAGGTACGTTTTTTCATATATGGTGGTCCTGTAAAGAATCAACCATCTATTGGAGAAATATTCACTCAGAATGCCAAAAAATCTTTTTTTTTTAAATTCCAATGCAACCAGAGTATTATCTTTTGGGAATGTTTGACTCTGAACTATTTGCAGACCAAAATAAGGAAAAATTATTTACGTATTTTACAAGTGCAGCGAGGATGGCCTTTGCAAAAAAGGTGGAAATTGGCTATATTACCTGATACGAAAGACTGGGTCATTAAAACAATGGAAATTAAAGACATGGATAAACTAACATTTTTGCTAAAAGAAAATAATGGTAGTGGATTGAAGAAGATAGACTGGTCAATGTTCAAAAATTATTTGCAGAAATATTAAAGACTTGAGAGGGAAAGAAACTTTTTTTCTTGTTGGTTTTTACCTTACGTAGAAAGCATATAACTGAACAGAGGGATGAAGAACAGAAGTCAAGAACTTTCTCCTTTTTTTCTTTTTTCTTATTCTTTTTTTCTCTTTTTCTATCCTCCAAACTTCTAACTCTATTTTTCCTACTTCTCTTAATGTATATTGTTCCCCCACTTTTATGTATATATAAACTCTCTCTTAATAAAATTTATTTTTTAAAAAACAGTTACTTTATTTGTTACCTGTCTCTCCTTAGGGCTTGAGGTGGGATACAATACAGCATAATCCCATGGAGGATACATTTCCAAACTTACTATGGAATCAGAAAACTCTTTTCAAATGAATGACTTCTATCAAAGGTTACCATAGAGCTGACCTGGAGAATCTAGAACATTCCTAAAGATAAATCTTCAGACATTTAAGGAGTCCTCTATGGCAGTGGTTCTCAACTTGTGAGCCCCCAGGCGTTTTGGCTTACAACTCCCAGAAATCCCAGCCAGTTTACCAGCTGTTAGGATTTCTGGGTATTGAAGGCCAAAACATCTGGGGACCTACAGGTTGAGAACCACTGCTCTATGGTGACTCTTATTTCCAGCAGAAGCATGCCAGTGAATTGTCTGGAAGAGCTGGAAAATTCCTAGAGTGTCAAGGTTTGTGGCCACACATGCCTTTCACTAGCCCTTGGAAAGTTCTGTATGGGACATCATTTGTCCTTGGAGAGCACAGGGGACTTTTTTTTTCAAAAAGTTAGTTAATATGTTTGCAAAACCTTCTCCAGTGGGAAACTGTTGGAAACTAGGGAACCCGTTAATTTTAAGGGATTTTGGAAGTCTGCAACTCCTACGACATCACTTTCTCATAACTGTTTTTTAACCCAAATGCTCTCTCGGTACATACCACCTTTTAACCATACTTTTAGACTTTTTCAGCAATGTTAGGTCCAGGAAACACTGTTTTTTACAGCAGAAAGTAACTGATAAGTCACTTATTGTTCATTTTCTGTGTTGTTTTTTTGTTTTGTTTTTTAAAAAGGTGGCTTATGTAGCATGAACTGGTCAAAATATATAGTAAAAAAAAACACATAAAGGAAGTTTGCAGGCATTTGGGGTAATTTAAAAAATGACCCTGGAGCTCAAGGGGAAAAAAATTGGCCTTCAGACTATGTTCTGTCCACCTATGCTCTAAAATGCATGAAGGCGATTCTATCATTGCAATTTCAGTCCCAATAGGCTTTTTAGGCTGATGAAAATTCTTTCCTAAATCTTGTTGTAGTTTATTCTCTCAAAATGCAACGTTTTTCTGGACAATGCAAAAGGTGTTAGGAAAATTTCCCCACTTATATCTGTTTAAAAACAACTCTACCTGACAACTGATTGCTTACAAATTCCTCTGGTGTCAATGTTATAAAATGATAGTACCATGTTTGCCTAGCTCTGATTAAATTCTGCAACAAAATTTTACTCTAGGATGCAAAATTACCCTGTCAGCTAGGATAAGAATTAATTATCACATTTAGTTTGGACCTTAGACTAGTGCAAGTCTCTTGACAGGCAATTGTTATCCAATATATGAAATTATAGTACACCCTGTGATGGAAGAGAAAAGATACAAAAACTACCAACATATCACAATTTTATATATCTCCCATCCCTCTCTTTTGGTCCAAGCATTTAGGCAACAATTTACTAGTAGAAGGCTGAGCAAAGATATAACAGGCATGCATCTTAAAGACTGCATCCTAACAAGGCTTGTAATTCTAGGTCACCTCATCAGATAAAGCCTCAGGACAAGTCAAAGATCAGACTTGTTTTTCATCGGATAATATAGAAGCGCTGAGATGAGACCTGGAGGTTAATCATATCAACAGTATCCAAACACTGAGAGGGAAAGGGTCAACTGGAAAACTCTCAGAACATCTGCACTGACATTTGAAGTAATTGGCCAGACTTAAATGCCAATTTGAAGATGAAATTTAACAACTTTCCTCCTCCCACTCTGTGATCATCATTATGGAAGGTAGACATAGTATTCACACTAGATTGTAAAGGATTGGAAAACATTGCAAAAAAAAAAAAATAGAAACATGATTACCAAACATTGTTTCTAAAAGGCATTTCGGATGCAAATCTGCAAAGGGGCGTCATTGAGCTGTAGAATACTGACTTGTGGGTAGATATAAATTGCACATAGTATTCATTCCCCTTCCATATTTTACTTATATAAAATTGTATGTACAGATAATCCCATGTATGTTACAATTATCTGATGGGGAATTATACATTAGGGACCTATGATAGTAGATGGCTCTGATGTCAATAGTTATGAATGAATGCGCTCCAGGTTTTGGTCTGGTCTGTAAAAGAGCTATTTCAGCAGTAACAACTATTCTGAGGGGTACCAGTCTGGATTACAGGCAGTTGCTAAATCCATAGATTTGTTCTTAAATTTAATTTTATGTAAATAGGAAGAGGTACATTTTTAAAGTGTAACCCCAAACATATGTGTGTGTGTGTGTGTGTGTGTGTGTGTGTGTGTGTGTGTGTGTGTGTGTGTGTAGAGCGAGAGAGAGCTTTGGATAGCACAGGGAAAGGTTCACACCCCTATGGTGTTTGTTTACTGTTTGTTTTCGGAAGATTTCACCTCAATTTCTGTCCCTGTGACAATTAGATTTTGAAAAAAAATGGCTTATTGCAAAAGCAAGGATTGGTGATAAAGCTTCAGTGGAAGCACCTTTTCTCTATGATAACTCTTTCAGGAGTGAATTTCACTTCCTAAGGACAAATTTCTCTCACTTGCTGTTCTCAGTCCTATTCTTAACCATGAGTTGTTTGTAAGGCAGATGTTTTTAACTTTGGGACTATCTGTATTGGTTTATGTATAAAATCTGGATCATTCAATCATTCATTTTTCACCTCCTTTCTCCCAGAAGGCTCCCAAAGAGATAATACATTAAAAACATTGACAATGATTTTTAAAAATAAAAAACAATTAAAAGTGCCTGCATTAAATGAGTATAAAATCATTTGGAAGAAGAAAAACAGGGAGGGGACCAGTCTCACCTCCTGTGGGAGTACTACAGGGTGGGAGCAGCCACTGAAAAGGCTCTCTCTCTCATGTGCTCCCCAAGTGAACCTGTGATGCTGGTGGGACTGGCAGAAAGCTTTCCCTTGTAAATCTTAGGATCTTAACAGGTTTATTTTGGGACAGTCTGGACATAGTTTATAGTTAAAATCACCACTTTGAATTGTGCCTAGGAACATACTAGTAGCCATTGAAGCTGTTTTATACTCTCGGTAACTGGCTCCAGTTAGTATTCTGGCCACAGCATTACGGACCTTTCCAAATAGTTTCCAAATGCAATTCCACATAGAGTGCATTACAGTAGTCGAAACAGAATGTAATCAAGGCATGTGTTAACATGGTGAGATGTAATGTCTCAAAAATGGGTATGGCTGGTGCACCAGTTTTAGCTGTACAAACATAGCATTGAGTCCAGAAGAACACCCAAGCTGTCAGCCTGATTTTTCAGGGGGAGTGTAATCCCACTCAGCACAGATGGAGTCCATTTTCTTTGAGTTCTCTTTTAACTGAGCAAAAACACCTCTGTTTTGTCTGGATTAAGTTTCAATTTGTTTGGCTTCATCTAGCTCATTACTGACAACAGAGTAATAAGAGATTTCTTAGAATCAGATGGGGAGAAGTAGAGTTGGGTGTAATCAGCATATTGCTGACATTAAACCCCAAAACTCTGAATGACCTCTTCCAGTGGGTTTCGTGTAGATGTTAATCAACATGGGGGACAGGACAGAACCCTAAAGTATCTTGCAAGACAATAGCCAGAGTGTAAAACAGGAGCCCCACAGCACCACTTTCTTCATTCACAGCTCCAAGAAGAATTGCAACCACTGCATAACATTGCCCCAAGTCTCATCCCTCAGATGCAGCTGAGAATAATACCATGGCCAATGGCATCAATAGCTACTGCGAAGTATAGCAGAACAACAGGGACATGCTCTCCTGTTCAGTTCACTAAGGCAACCAAAATTGTCTCTGTCGCATAACCAGGCCTAAAGCCATATTGTAATGGAACTATGAAATCTGATTCACTCAGAAAACATGGAACTGCGAGACTATTACACACCCCAGAACCTTGCCAGAAAATGGAATGTTAGAAACTGGTCAATAATATTCAAAATCATGGGATTTAGGGAGGGATTTTTTTTTTAGTTTTAGATTAATCTTATCCTCTTTTACGCAGGATGAGAACTTTCTTTGCTACAGTGAGGCACTCACCACTCCTTTTACCTCTTTGTCCAGTCCCAAGTCTACCTGTTTTCAAAAGCCTGGAGGAGTTTTTGAAAACAGGGATGCAGTATACAAGTGGTGATTATCACCTCTTCAAGCATCCCATCCATATCTTCAAGTAACCCAAATTGAAATGTAATATAGGACAAGCATCAAGATTACATCTGCTGGAGCTGTTTCCACTACATCATCGAAGTCAGAGTGGGTCTGAGTGATTTTGTTTGCAAAGTTTCTTGCAAATACTTCACCATGGGTTCTCAGCTAGTGGGTTTTTTCTTCTAAAAGCTCCCTATAACAGATTGGCCTACCTTGCAGGGTTGGTGCGTAAAGCCAGCTCTAGGCCATGGTAAGAAAAGAAAAGCCAGACAAGGAGAGGAGTGATCAAGCAGCTCCATATATGGTAGTGTAGTCTGATTGGCTGATGGAATTGGAGGGAGTTGCCTAGCAACAGGAGGTAGGTGGCGCCAGAGAGACAGAAACTAGGAACTTGTGATGCCTCATGGGCCTTGTAGTCCTGTTCCTAGTACTATTGTGGCAGACGAAGAGGAAAACATGGGGTTTTCGCCGGTTCAGCGAGAGCCGGAGTCCCTTCACCTGCAGGATGTTGATGTTTGCCCTCAAGAATTCAGCCAAACAGGCCTTGGGCAGAACTCCCCTCCTGTCAGAACCCAGGCTGCAAGGCACCAATAACCATACACAGAGGCCAGAATCTATCTACTATCTTTATTGAAGGAGTATACAAAGTTGGTGAAAACAAATGTAAAAGTTAGTCCAGAAGCAGACCTTTCAGGAAAGGTCAAAATTAGTCCAAGAAACAATGTCCAATATGCAATATTAAGGGCCAAAGTTGTAATCCAGTAACCGAAACACTCACCTTGCCAGGCAAGGTGAGGGGAGATGACGAGGTCCTTTAGTCCGTGAACTTGAGCAAGGCTAGGAATTAACTTGATACTTGAAAACAAGGCTTGAATCGTGACACAAGGTAACGAGGAACAAGAACAAGGTCCGTGGAATTACTTGGTAAAATCCGTGAAACAAGGCAAGGTTTAGTCCTGGAAGGCGAGGCAAGGTCCGAAGGTAAACAAGGCTGGGAAGCAGGAGCGAAGGCTTGAGAACAAGGACAAGGCTTGAACAGGAACGAGGCTTGGAACGGAGCGCGCTGTCCAGACACAACTCGCTCCGGAGGCTGACGAAATTGACTCCGCGAAGTTACTTCGCGGTTAAAACACCTATATAGAGTCTAACTTTCCCGCCGAGAGCAGTTCTCTGGGAACCAGAAACGAAAGCTAATCTCTGAGACCAGATGTTTGACTCCTTAAAGATTCTCACGGAAAGCAGGCTTAATTGGCTAAATTCTTAGCAGCTATTCTAGCACTCCTGCGCGAGGCCGCTTCCAAACCTCTCTGTTGTTTACAAAACTCATGGCGAGAAAACACAGGAGATGTAGGCTCAGGGTTTGTTTGACATACTTCTGGAACACAACTCTCTTGCAGGTGCAAGGTTCCCAGATCTGGCTGGGAAGAATCTGGCTGGGAAGATTCCAGTTCTGACTGGGGAGGTAAAAAACCCAAGTTTTCTTCTTCATCAGGCATCACAATGTCATGAGCAGGACTACAAGGCCCATGAGTCATCACACTATCCCCCTCCTCAAGCCCCCTCCCAAACCGGGACTCTCTCCCCGAGGCGCGAGGTCGTGGCTTGGCGGGATAGGTCTGATGAAAGCGACGGGTTAGATCAGGAGCATGGACTGTGGAGGCGTCTTCCCAAGAGCGTTCCTCAGGGCCAAAACCCACCCAGTCAATGAGATATTGCAGGCGGCGGCGGTGAAAGCGAGAATCCAAAATGTCCTGAACCTCGAACTCGTCCTCTCCATCCACCAAAACAGGGACGGGGGCCGGCCGGTTTACATCTGGCCGCACACCATCCGCCGGAAGGAGCAGGGAGCGGTGAAACACTGGGTGAATGCGCATTGAACGCGGAAGTTGGAGTTTGAAAGTCACGGGGTTTAATTGCGCCACCACTGGATAGGGGCCAATGAAACGGGCATCTAACTTCCGGCAAGGGCGATGGGAGGGCAGAAAGCGAGTGGACAGAAAAACCCGATCTCCTACCTTGATTTCGGGGCCCTGCTGGCGATGTTTGTCCGCGTGACATTTATAGTCCTCCTTGGCTTGGTCCAGTTGCTGGAGCAAAAGTTGTTGCACCGCTGTGAGTTCCTGCAGCCAATCCTCTGCTGCGGGAACTTCTGAAGTTTCAATGACAGGGGGAAAGAAACGTGGATGGAAACCGTAGTTTGCAAAGAACGGTGTTTCTTTTGTAGACGCCTGGACTCCATTATTGTAGGCAAACTCCGACAGTGGTAACAGAGAAGCCCAATTGTCCTGTTGGTAGTTTACATAACAGCGAAGGTACTGTTCCAAAGTGGCATTAGTGCGCTCCGTTTGCCCATCTGTTTGGGGATGATGAGCGGAAGATAAACGAGAGTCTATGCCCAATAGTTTTTGTAGTGCCTTCCAGAAACGAGAGGTGAATTGGGACCCACGGTCTGTGACCAAACTCTTGGGCAACCCATGCAATCTGAAAACATGTTGAAGGAATAAATCTGCAGTCTCTTTGGCCGTGGGGAGGCCATTGCAGGGAATGAAATGGGCTAACTTGGTAAAAAGGTCCACCACCACTAGGATCGTGGTAAATTCACAGGAAGGTGGTAAGTCAGTGATAAAATCCGCAGAAATTATTTCCCATGGGCGAGATGGGGTAGGAAGGGGGTGTAAAAGCCCTGAGGGCTTCTCCCTTCTTGTCTTGGAGCGCTGGCATACTGGGCAGGTGTTGACATATTTTTCCACATCCTTGCGGATCTTGGGCCACCAGAAATCTCTTAGGATCAAATGCATGGTTTTAAATAGTCCGAAATGCCCTGCTGGCTTGCAGTCATGACACAGACGAAGTGCTTTTTCCCTGCCCGGTCCTGGTGGGATATAAACATGATTTCTATAGCAAAGCAGTCCATCCTTAAGCGAAAAGGGAAAATGCAGTCCTTGACGAAGTTGGTCCTGCGCCCAGGCATCTGCTTGCTGACTAGCCCTGATTTCTTGAGCACAGAGGGGCCCTGGAGTAGAGGGAGTTGAATCAATGAGAGTGGATTTGGTGTTCCCCACTGTGAGCGTGGCAAAGTTCTCGGGTTGTAGTAGTTGGGATTCAAAGGTCTCCTTGCGTCCTGCAGCGTATTCCGGTTTACGTGACAGGGCGTCTGCTTGCTTGGTTTGGGCTGGGGTTACATAATGAATCTGGAAGTTAAAACGTTCAAAGAATAAAGCCCAACGTTGTTGCCTCTGATTTAGCTTGCGGGCAGTTCTTAGATGTTCTAGATTCCGATGATCAGTATGGACTTCAATGGGAAATTTGGCCCCTTCTAGCCAATGTCTCCAAGTTTCAAAAGCTGCCTTTATGGCTAATAGTTCTTTTTCCCAAATGGTATAGTTTCTCTCTGGTGCGGTTAGTTGACGAGAATAAAAGGCACAAGGATGAAGGTGATCTCCCACCGGTTGTAGGAGTACAGCTCCAATTGCCACATCAGAGGCGTCCGCTTGCACAACAAAAAGGGTTTCAGGATCTGGATGCTGAAGGATTGGCTGGGACGTGAATAATTTCTTTAGTTGTTGGAACCCTTTCTCTGCTTGATCAGTCCAGCGGAAGGGCTGTTTCCCACAGATGCAGCTGGTGATTGGGTCAGACCAGCGGGCAAAATCTGGAATGAACTTGCGGTAATAGTTCGCGAACCCCAAGAATCGCTGCACCTCTTTCTTGTTGGTTGGCGCCCGCCATTCCAATACTGCTGAAACTTTTGCCGGGTCCATGGAGAGCCCTAGAGGCGAGATGCGGTACCCCAGGAAATCTACCTCTTGTAGATCAAAAGCACATTTTTCCAGCTTGGCATAAAGCCCATGATCCCGCAATCGTTGTAACACCATTTTAACGTGGTTCTCATGTTCTGATTGTGATCTAGAAAACACCAAAAAATCGTCCAGGTAGATGATCAAGAACCGATCTAGATAATCCTGAAAGATGTCGTTGACAAAATGCTGGAACGTTACGGGAGCTCCACATAATCCATAATTCATAACTCGGGACTCGAATAATCCGAATTTAGTCTGGAAGGCGGTCTTCCACTCGTCCCCTTCTCTGATGCGAACTAGGTTATAAGCCCCCCGTAGGTCCAGCTTGGTGTAGACCTTGGCTCCTCGAAGTCGGTCTAGTAGATCCGAGATTAAGGGCAGGGAATAGCTGTTCCGCTTAGTGATATTGTTCAATGCTCTGTAGTCCACCACCAAGCGTAATTCCCCTGACTTCTTCTTCACAAACATCACTGGGGAGGCGGCTGGGGATTGAGAGGGTCTGATGAATCCCTTGCGAAGGTTTGTCTCTATGAATTCCCTGAGAGCTTCTTGCTCCGGTTCAGTCAGGGAGTAGAGATGCCCTCGCGGGATCGGGGCCCCCTCCACCAAGTCAATGGCACAGTCATAAGGTCTATGTGGGGGTAATTTTTCGGCTTCTTTTTCATTGAATACATCCCAATACTCGGAGTACTTCTTTGGCAAGGTGATAATGGGCTCGGTGTCTGTGGCATGGCAGACCTTGGCTACGAGGCAATGGTTTTGGCAGTACTTTGAAGCAAACTGCAGTTCTCTGTTGGACCAGGAGATGCTTGGGTCGTGAAGTGTCAGCCATGGAATCCCCAAAATCACAGGGAAGTGGGGAACCTCAGTAACAAAGAAGGAAATCTCTTCCATATGTTCCCTTATCCACATCCTGGTGGGTTCCGACCACTGGCTTACGGGGCCCGTCTTGAGAGGGCGGCCATCGATGGCTTGCACCACACGGGCATTCTTGAAGTCATGATATTGTAATCCCAGAGAGTCGGCATACTCTCTATCAATGAAATTGTTGGTGGCTCCTGAGTCTATCATGGCATGGATCATGACGGGTCCCTTTTTTGCTGACCATAAGGTGACCACTAGAAGGAACAGGACCCCGGTTGGCGGCTCTTGAATGGGTTTTTTGACCGGGTTGGCGAGCCTCTCTACGCCCGGTCGTTGGCTTCCCCCGCCGGCTGTGTGCCAGCCGCCTCAGACGCCTTCGTCTCCGTGGAGGACGCCGCCGCAAGACGGGCGGCGGGCTTCCCTTTGGCTGGGCACTCTCTGGCGAAGTGGCCCGCATTCCCGCAATACCAACAGAGGTTTAGGCGTTGGCGGCGGGCCTTCTCGGCGGCATCTAATCTGGGACGCACATTGCCCAACTGCATCGGCACCTCCTCGCTCCCTCTGGGGTATGGGGATGGTGGTGGGGGTCTCCACACTGGACGCGGCTGAACGCTGGCGGGAGCGGGGGGTTTTGCCCCAGCTCTACCGCTCTGGCCTCGTACCCACTGTTTCCTGTTGGCAATCATGACTTCAGCCCGTAAACATTGATCAATGAGTGCTTCAAGAGTGTGGGGAGGATCCACCTTGGAGATTTCCTCCAGCATTTCAATGTTGAGACCCTCCCGAAATTGTCCTCTGAGGGCTACATCGTTCCAGCCGGTGTTGTGGGCCAGCACTCGGAACTCGGCTATGTACTGAGACATGGGTCTGTCTCCTTGAAAGAGGCGGCGGAGTTTGTGACCGGCTGCCTCCAAATTGTCCTCAATTCCCCAGGTCTCCTTAAGGTGGTCCAAGAAGTGTTGCGCTGATCTTAGGTGTGGAGAGGCTTGATCGAACAGTGCCGTCGCCCAGTTGGCCGCTGGCCCGTCTAGAAGACTGTAAACCCACGCCACCTTGATGTCTTCTTGGGGAAACTCGGCGGCACGGGCCTCTAGGTAAGCCTGGCACTGGCGGCGGAAAACTTGGACCTTGGAGGCTTCTCCAGAAAACTTGGTTGGCAACGCCATGGCCGGGAGGCGGATTCCGCGCTCTCTCAACCCTTTTATTTCTCCATCCTGCGCGTTGAGTCTATCACGGATGCGGTCCACTTCGTCCTTGCTGATGGTGTAGCTAAGTGGCTGTCCACCCGGCACCGCTCCGGTAGACATTCTGGCCTTGGTTAATTGGTGCTTATGGTGGCGGAGTCAAACTGTCAGAACCCAGGCTGCAAGGCACCAATAACCATACACAGAGGCCAGAATCTATCTACTATCTTTATTGAAGGAGTATACAAAGTTGGTGAAAACAAATGTAAAAGTTAGTCCAGAAGCAGACCTTTCAGGAAAGGTCAAAATTAGTCCAAGAAACAATGTCCAATATGCAATATTAAGGGCCAAAGTTGTAATCCAGTAACCGAAACACTCACCTTGCCAGGCAAGGTGAGGGGAGATGACGAGGTCCTTTAGTCCGTGAACTTGAGCAAGGCTAGGAATTAACTTGATACTTGAAAACAAGGCTTGAATCGTGACACAAGGTAACGAGGAACAAGAACAAGGTCCGTGGAATTACTTGGTAAAATCCGTGAAACAAGGCAAGGTTTAGTCCTGGAAGGCGAGGCAAGGTCCGAAGGTAAACAAGGCTGGGAAGCAGGAGCGAAGGCTTGAGAACAAGGTCAAGGCTTGAACAGGAACGAGGCTTGGAACGGAGCGCGCTGTCCAGACACAACTCGCTCCGGAGGCTGACGAAATTGACTCCGCGAAGTTACTTCGCGGTTAAAACACCTATATAGAGTCTAACTTTCCCGCCGAGAGCAGTTCTCTGGGAACCAGAAACGAAAGCTAATCTCTGAGACCAGATGTTTGACTCCTTAAAGATTCTCACGGAAAGCAGGCTTAATTGGCTAAATTCTTAGCAGCTATTCTAGCACTCCTGCGCGAGGCCGCTTCCAAACCTCTCTGTTGTTTACAAAACTCATGGCGAGAAAACACAGGAGATGTAGGCTCAGGGTTTGTTTGACATACTTCTGGAACACAACTCTCTTGCAGGTGCAAGGTTCCCAGATCTGGCTGGGAAGAATCTGGCTGGGAAGATTCCAGTTCTGACTGGGGAGGTAAAAAACCCAAGTTTTCTTCTTCATCAGGCATCACAATGTCATGAGCAGGACTACAAGGCCCATGAGTCATCACACCTCCGTTTCCCAGAAAGGAATCTTATTCTAGAGAAAGGGGAGTCAGAGAAGCCCAACGGAGGAGTTTAAGCTGATTAGGCCTGCTTCCCTTGGGAAATTCTAAGGAGTCACACATCCGGACAGAGTTGGGTTTCGCTTCTCATTCTCTAGGGGAAGAGTTCTGTTGGCAGCAAAACGAGACCCAATATAGGTGTTTGGCGCGAGGGATTCTTTGCGGAGTCAATTGATCACCTTCAGAAGAGAGATCGTGTGTGGACTTCGTAACCCCAGTTCCTTGTTTCCCGGATCAAGCTTCAAGCCTTGCCCTGCCTCGCGGTTTTACCACGGACCCTGCTTCATGCTTCATGTTTTGCCTTGTCTCCAGTCACGGACCTAGTCAAGAATCAAGTTTATTTCCAGCCTTGTTGTCAAGCTTCATTGGACTCTAAGACTCTGTTATTTCCCCACACTATTGCTTGGCAAAGTGTGTGTTTCGGTCAAGTGGATTAAAACTTTGAACTCTAATATCATTTATTGGACAATACATTTTTGGACTATATGTGACCTCATTTGAAAGGTCTGCTTCTGAACTATATTCTTCACTTGTTTTTATTGATTTTATATATTTCTTTAATAAAGATATTAGATAGAGACTGGCCTCTGTGTATGGTTATTGGTGCTCTGCTGCCAGGGTTCTGACAGAACTGTAGTGAGCCACTAAGGGTTAGAGTGCTTATGTTATGAGCCTCTGAAAGAGAGGACTCAGAGGTTTTAAAAAGCCTGTTTTTATTCCTTTGTGAGGGAACATATTTATAAGGAACTCAAGTTAAAGAACCATTCTCTGTTAAAGTAAAACCTGTTTACTTCTGTAACCATTATGCAACCTTTTTGATCAAGTACAAATAAACATCACAGTTCTGTTTCTATTTCACTTCAAGTTTTCGTGTGCTTTTCTGTTCAACATAATAAAGAGATGACCTGTCTGCTTATCAACCATTGTTCTATAAGACAGATTTTTCCTCCATTTTTGGGTCTCTCTCTGTGCTGGCTCCGGTGAGTGGTGGAATATATGTATGTAATAAATGGTGGCAGCAAAGGTACATATAATATAATTGGTGGCAGCAAAGAAACATATATTTGGCCTTGCCTGCTATACGCCCTAACCACTTTAGACAAAGCAATGGGCCCAAAGCAAATTGAGCTCTTCCTAGAAGTCTAGATGACTAAATAGATATTACAACGTTTGGGGCATATAATGAGAATACATGATAGCATAATACTTTGTAGAGAAGGCAATAGTAAAAGAGAAAGGCTACATTATGGAAGCCACAGCTGAGTTTACATGACCTGGCCAGAGTTGTTGATAACCTAGAGGTCTCTCATCCACAGGATCACCATAGGTCAAAGTTGACTTGACAGCAATTAATGGCAGAAGCAACTACAGCTTGAGGTCCACAAAAATAGCCTTATGTGCTGCATGGATAATACAAATAGACAAAGGAAATGGGAGAGAAAGAAAGAAAGTCAAAAACTTGACAAGTCCAAGAAGACAAAAGGTGCATTTATACTGAACCATTAATGCAATTTGATACCAGTTGAATTACCATGACTTAATACTATGGAGTCATGAGAGCTGTAGTCTTACAAGGCCTATAATCTTTGCCAATGAGTGCTGATACAAGCTCACTAAATTACGACACCCATGATTGTGTGTCATTAAGCCATGGCAACTAAAGTTGTGTAAAACTACATTACAGTTGCACTCAAAGTTGCCAGAATATGAAGATGAACTTGGTGTTCAGCTGAGAACAGTAAAATCACTCTCTGTTATATTTGAAATATTACTTGCTTTCACACAAGTGTTTTTGCTTGCTTGAACCTTGATTTGTGGCAAGCGTGTGTGCACATAAAAAGGTAAAGGTTTCCCCTGACGTTAAGTCCAGTCATGTCTGACTCTGGGGGTTGGTGCTCATCTCCATTTCTAAGCCAAAGAGCTGGCATTGTCCGTAGACACCTCCAAGGTCATGTGGCCGGTATGACAGCATGGAGCGCCGTTGGAGCAGTACCTATTAATCTACTCACATTAGCATGTTTTCGAACTGCTAGGTTGGCAGGAGCTGGAGCTAACAGCGGGTTCTCACTCCACTCCCCGGGTTTGAACTTGGGACCTTTCAGTCTGCAAGTTCAGCAGTTCAGTGCTTTAACACACTGAGGTATGTGCACATACATATATATAATTGCACATGTAGCCTGCAGTAGACAACAGGGTGATAAAATAGGCCCTTTAACCCAACGGTTAGGTGGATCTGTAATTGGCTAAGCAAACGAACCCAAAGGGTGCTCACCAATGCGTCGTCTTCATCTTGGAAAGAAGTCACGAGTGGAGTGCCGCAAGGCTCCGTCCTGGGCCCGGTTCTGTTCAATATCTTTCTTAATGACTTAGACGAAGGGTTAGAAGGCACGATCATCAAATTTGCAGACGACACCAAACTGGGAGGGATAGCCAACACTCCAGAAGAAAGGAGCAGAATTCAAAACGATCTTGACAGACTAGAGAGAGGGGCCGAAACTAACAAAATGAAGTTCAACAGGGACAAATGCAAGATACTTCACTTCGGCAGAAAAAGTGGAATGCAAAGATACAGAATGGGGGACACCTGGCTAGACAGCAGTACATGTGAAAAAGATCTTGGAGTCCTTGTGGACAACAAGTTAAACATGAGCCAGCAATGTGATGCGGCTGCTAAGAAAGCCAATGGGATTCTGGCCTGCATCAATAGGGGAATAGCGTCTAGATCCAGGGAAGTCATGCTCCCCCTCTATTCTGCCTTGGTCAGACCACACCTGGAATACTGCGTCCAATTTTGGGCACCGCAGTTGAAGGGAGATGTTGACAAGCTGGAAAGCATCCAGAGAAGGGCAACTAAAATGATCAAAGGTCTGGAGAACAAGCCCTATGAGGAGAGGCTTAAAGAACTGGGCATGTTTAGCCTGCAGAAGAGAAGGCTGAGAGGAGACATGATAGCCATGTACAAATATGTGAGGGGAAGTCATAGGGATGAGGGAGCAAGCTTGTTTTCTGCTGCCCTGCAGACTAGGACGCAGAACAATGGCTTCAAACTACAGGAAAGGAGATTCCACCTGAACATCAGGAAGAACTTCCTCACAGTGAGAGCTGTTCGGCAGTGGAACCCTCTCCCCCGGACTGTGGTGGAGGCTCCTTCTTTGGAGGCTTTTAAACAGAGGCTGGATGGCCATCTGTCGGGGGTGCTGTGAATGCGATTTCCTGCTTCTTGGCAGGGGATTGGACTGGATGGCCCATGAGGTCTCTTCCAACTCTACTATTCTATGATTCTATGATTCTAAGAAGGTGCCCATTCTTGACCTACTTTAATAAAGAGCTTCAAAGAACTTGAAAGCTTATCTAAATAAAGGTATTTCCCAATTGTGGTTTTGGCTTTTTTTCCCTCATGGACCAGTATGATGTCAAACATACTTCTCAGTGGGTAGTCAGCTTTTTCTCTCACCATACCAATTCACCCACTGTCATTGCTTCTGTTTCTCTGGGTTTCCCCCCACAAGACTCTTTACTAGGACACTGCTTGCTATGTGAATATTTCTGGGTATGGATTTCAGCCAGGTTCCTGGGTTCTGGGGTCTGTTGGCTTTTTTCCAAGTCAATGGACTTTCAACACTCCTAACTCACATTTCCTCCTGTAGAGTCCCAGCTTTGTCTCTCCTGAGTTGCCTTTTCCTCATCTACATGGTAATTTAAAGATCACTAAAGTAATTGCTCTTCAGTATCACCTCATTGATGGGAAATGGAAGAGGCATGTGGCTTCCATGTATGATCTCATTTCCAGGTGCCACTATTTCCTTATGTTCTGCTCGGCAGTCAGAATGGGGATGGCCTAGGGCTAGGCAGTTGTCCCTCCTGCTTCTTCACACACAACTACGTGGGGTTTTTTTAATTTAGACAATATTTCTTAAATCTTCATATATGTTTGAATCCATATATTGCCCTTTTGAATAAAACCATCAATCCACAATTCTGTATCTCTCGCTCACTGACTTGTTGACTCACTCACTCTAACTCATCCATGCAAATTATATGGAGACCAATATTTATCTTCCTAACTTTTTAGGAGGAAGCCTTTTAAATGTGGCTATCTGTCTGTATTTCAAAGGAAAGAACTGAGGGCACTTCCTGACAGCACCAAAACACAGGTTTTAGAAAAGGGGCAAAAACCCTCAGGACCTCAGAGCAGGCCCTCACTGGCCTTCCTTCTGTGTCTCAGGCAGAGCCATCCCTAGGTGATTTTAAAGAGTAGGCAAACAGAATTTTTGCGCCCTCCACATTTTTGTGCCCCCCAAACCAATAGCTCTAAAAAAAGTTGCAACATTCACACAAATAAAAAAAACTCCACTTGCCTTCCTTCCTACAGACTACAGTGGAGGAGGAGGAGGAGGAGGAGGAGGAGGAGGAGGCGGCGGCAGCAGCGGTGCAGGCGAGGCCACTGCGGCCTCCTGGAGAGCTTACACGCTGCCAGCGCTTCCTTCCAGCACGCCGGTATGCAGGGTGGGCCCACGCCAGCATGGGCCCGCCCTGCATGTCGGCGTATGCACACACTCTCCACTCACTTCAATCAGTGGAAGGAAGTGCCGATTGAAGCGAGTGGAGAGTGCATATGCCAGCACGCAGATTTCACCAAAAAGAGGATTGCAATTGCCTTCCTCTGAAGCTGAGAGAATGTGACGTGGTGAATGATTATGTTTCACTCTGTGTAATGCTACAAATTTTGGCACTAAGGAAAATTTTATTCAGGGTAAAATTCATGAGAAGGAAGGAGGGGATAGCAAAGTAGGGTGGAATAACTACTGCAGGATTAAATTAGCACTATAATGTAGTTGCAGAGAAGTACGATAGTGATTGTTTCCATACCAGTATGTTTCCATTTATTTAAACAGCACAACTGTTGTGACACAACAGGCTTGTGTGATAAAGTTCCTATATGTAGACATTCATAAACTCACCTGAGATTATCTGTATTCACAGGTGAATGTTCCACGTTTTGGAGCATTCACAGTAATATATGAGCACCAAACAAAGCATATTTGAACCTTGTTATCACCCATCATGACCATTTACATGAGTTCTCCATGCATATTTCAACACCTAAATGCTTTCCATGTACAAAATTGGTCACAGTTGAGATGGCTTTCAGTCAAAAGCAGTCAGGCTGAGAGCAAATTTGAATTTGATTAAGTTTTGGAACCGCAACTCATTAACCAAGTCAAATAAAAGATTGGATTCTTTTTGAAACAAGATCAGACACTGTTGTTGTTAACATCATACTGGAAAAAGTTTTTCCATTAAACATCTCAAAATTAAAAAAAAATGAACTAGCAAAACATGGTTATTGATGTGCAATTCTACAGCTCAACAGCATGTAACACCAATGAACTAAAAAGGGCCTCTTTTTAGAAATTTGGATCATACTGCAATCTGCTTGAAGCTGTTAAACTATGGATAATTTCACTCAATTTTCCAGTAGGTTTCTGTCCTGAATAAGTAAATAGTGGGTAATGGCTTGTGTCAAAGTCCTTGTAACACTTCATTAAACATAAAGCATGACAATCTGATCAGATGTCTCTTTTATAGTTAGAAACTGGTTGGTGACTTTGGGAGTTACTCAGCTGCATCAGGTCACATCAGAAGTCTAGTCTTTTCATCTCCTAGAAATCCCTTGTGGCAAATCTTGAACCACAGTTTCATGACCTCACTTTACAGTCGTCATTTTATGGAGTACTCTTGCCAAGCTGGGACTTAAGAAAAGAAAGGAAATGAGCACACAGTGCTCATCTACTGAAGACAACACTTTAAATGCCTTTTCCCTTGTTGTCGTTCCATGCTTTAAAATCAAGTTTCTAAGACAACAGGCATTTCAAATTACACACAAATAGAAGCCAAAAGGTTTTTTAAAAAGAAAAGGAGCTGTGCATAGTGTGATTTAAACATACACAATATACAAATCCAGGCAAATCCAACTTTGGCTGCAGCCCAGCCCACACTTATGGACACTAAAGCCCCCTAATAATCAATTGGATTTAAATGCATACAACAGTGGCTTAGATTGCAGCCGTTGGCTACAAAAAAATTCCCACTGACTTCAGTAAATCCAAATGTTTGTTTAATGTCTTTTGAAAATATGAGCACAGTTCCTGGAAATCTATTATGGAAGCACTGGGAAAGATCATCATCACCACACCATCTCCTAGTCTCAGTTCTTCCTCTTCAGCATAAGCATATTTATGATTTTACTTCAAAGTTTCCTTGCAATTTGTTAAATTTCTATTATATTGTATTCATAATGATATATATGAGAATTGTGTAGTTCTTCAAATGATGTTGGTTGCAAATGCCGTTACGTATAATCAGCATTTTGTTGTTGTGTGCCTTCGAGTCATTTCTGACCTATGGTGACTCTAAAGTGAACCTATCATGGGATTTTCTAGAGTTGGGAGTGTGTGGCACACCCGAAGTCCCCTAGTTGGTTTCTGTGGCTGAGTAAGAATTGAACCCTGGTCTCCAGAGTTATAGTTGAACGCTCAAAAATAGGCAATTGTAAATAATGATGAGAGCTACAGCCCAACAATATCTGGACAGACACATGATTCCCAACCCCTCAGATAAGAGAAAATAAAGTGCACCACACACTAAAAGTAAATTGTAAATCTTGTGTGTGTGTAGTATCACCAAATGCTGATAAAATGCTGCTTTCTAGAAGAAGACATGGATAAAGCTCACAGTTCTTCACAGCACTCACATTGCTTTCAAAAGTCTCATGCATTTCATAGCAAATCAGCAACAAACTCAAACTTGATGGTGTTTCCCAAACTACCATATTTTCTGCTAGAACAGGGACTCCTATATCAGAAAGATGCATGTGATTTTAGAATGGCACATTACATGTCAACTCAGTTGAACTCATGGGAACAGCTACATGATGGATGAAACACAAACTCATATTTTCAGCAGAAATAAGTAGTAAGGTTTTCTCTAGGGAAGAAAAACATGGTGCTCATTAAGCATGTAACTCTTTGACTTTTATGTGAGGACAAATAATTTCTGTACTTTTTCCCCCACTACAGGAGAAAAATGACATCTCTGTGTATCTTTTTCTTGGTATTCATAAAAACCCCAAAGCATTTTGGGAAATTATTCAATGCAAAAACACAATGGTGGATTTTGCCCAAAAATATGCCTTTCACAAACATAAAAATCTGCTTTCCATACTTTTGGACATACATGAAAAAGTAGAGGAAACAACAAATACTACTGGATTACTGTGAGTTTTTCAGGCTGTATGGCCATGTTCCGGTAGCATTCTCTCCTGATGTTTTGTCTGCATCTATGGCAGGAATCCTCAGAAGTTATGAGGTCTGTTGGAAATGAAGCAGTGGGGTTTATATATCTGTGGGATGTCCGGGATGGGAGAAAGAACTCTTGTCTGTTTGAGGCAAGTGTGCCAATTGCAACATTCACACATTTTCAGAAAACCAATAAGGTAGTACTGAAAGTAGAGGAGACAACTAATACTATGTTTTTACACTTATGGAAAATCGCTCACTTTTTTTCTTGATATGAAGGCACCTTGCGTCTAAAAACAATGCTTTCTCTAACCACCTCATCTGATCATCCAGCCTACAACCAAGTGGGCCAGTGCCTAATTGAATTGAAACAAACAGTTTACAGTAAATCCAAAGAACCTTTTAAAAGCCTTCCTGGAGAATTGAAACCATTAGTATTATTATGTTTTGTAAAAAGAAGAAGCACCTGTTTTAGTGGCCTGTTTAAAGAAATATTTGATGAATGCAGGAAGCCTTCCTGCTTTAAGTCTACAGATAACATGAACAAGCGAGGGAAATGAGGTTTAGTTTGTATTAACTAATGTAAGGAAAATCCCCAACATTTAGTTCTTGTATTGTTCTCATAGGATTTCTAATGTTTATTCTTGCTGTAACTTGAGCTTGTTCTTATCTCTCTTTTTTACCCTAGTCATTATAAAAATAATTTCTTAAAGGGAACGCTAATGCAATTTTACCCTAGAGCTCTGCAAATCTTGCCAACCACAAAGCCAGGTGTGTAGAAGTCTTCACTGAAGGTAATACTGGTAATCAATGGCAGCTTGTCTGCACAGCTGTCTCCCATTGCATCATTTTTGATTACTTATATTCAGCTACTCCCTGAAGTAAGCATGATTGGCGCATTTGTGGTCTCAGAGTTATTGTACATCTAGAGACTAGTCCCGGAATGAGAATTGTGGAATCTAAAGACAGGCATTGAAAGCTCAGCGCCTCTTTCCTGGGAAGAATCTTATGTTTATTCACAATAAGCCACACTGGTTCCTTTAGGCCACTTACCGTAATCTAACAAGAGAAGCATCAGGGTGGAAGCAGTGTTTCTCCAAAGGTTTTTGACTTATAGTTCCTTGACCCCTTGGTATTAGTTATGCTGGTTTAGGCTGCTGGAAATTATAGGGCAACATATCTGGAAGTAGGCCATTTCTGAGGAATTATGAATTTATAAGTAGATGGGAGTCATATAGTCCTGACACTACCAATGTTGGGAAGTACCCGTAAATTACCATAGAGGAAAACACCTTAACATTGCATTCTTACCCAAAATATCCCATTTACTCAAATGTAATGCACATTCTTTTTGGTTAAATAGTAGGCATGTCTGATCGATGGAAAAAAATGTTTCAATTCTCATTTCTAAAGTAGGGGGTGCCGGCGCTTCGATATAGAAAGTATTTCTGAATTTTTCACCCAAAAATTTTGGATATTTCCAAAAATTCGTAATGATTCCACATGTTTCTAAAATGGTGGACGCGCATGCGCAATCACCAAAAAAAAAAGGAAAACGGGGGGGACTTTTATAGGGCTCTCCCGCCCTCATTTCTTGAGCTATCCTCATCAAGTTTGGTACAGTGGGAGATCACATTCAATACTCTTTGCTCAACAAATTGCAGAACGTTTCCTGTCTCCTATGATTTTTGGTGAATTTTCATAACTTTTTATAATACACTATTTTTCAATATTTGAAGAAACCTGTTCCTGGTTTGAAAGTCTTATTTCCTGTTCAATTGGGTTCTTATCACTGTGAAAGTCCCTCTTCTACTTGTGTAGACTTTGGATTAGAAACGCAGCACACGCCAAGCAATGCCTTGGCAGGAGTGCCACTGTCCTTTGGAAACTATAAATTGCCTTTGAACCTTTTGATCAATGGTACCCCTGGCTGACCTTGTGATTGCAAAAATGAAACTCTGGCCGAGGACTTTGGATTAGAAACGCAGCACACGCCAAGCAATGCCTTGGCAGGATTGGCAATGTCCTTTGAAAACTATAAATTGCCTTGGACCTTATTGATCGATGGTACCCCAGGCTGACCTTGTGATGGCAAAAATAAAACTCTGCCTGAAGACTTTGGATTAGAAACCGAGCAGACGCCAAGCAATGCCTTGGCAGGATTGGCAATGTCCTTTGGAAACTATAAATTTCCTTGGAACCTCTATTGATCAATGGCTGACCTTGTGATTGCAAAAATAAAACTCAGCCCGAGGCTTTGGATTAGAAACGGAGCATGAGGAAAGCAATGCCATGGCAAGAATGCCCATGTCCTATGGAAACTATAAATTGCCTTGGACCCTCTATTGAATCAATGGCTGACCTTGTGATTGCAAAAATAAAACTCAGCCTGAGGGCTTTGGATTAGAAACGGAGCGTAAGGAAAGCAATGCCTTGGCAGGAGTGCCAACGTCTTTTGGAAACTATAAATTGCCTAATGCCTTGCTATCTTTTCAAGCAAGGACTCTTTGCAAGATCCCACAAGCCCCAAGCCAATGCAAAAAATTTACACATTCTCACTCCCAAGAGAAGGACAAATCAGCAACAAAAGCCCTACCCAAACCCTTACCAGACCCAAACCCCTCTGTCTCTACAGCCAGAACTTCACCCTCTCTCCCTCAATACAGGCAGCTTGTTTGCTTTCCGCTTGCTATGAGCAGCACACCACCCTCTCCGCTCGGAAACCCACCCCAGAATGGCTCGCCAGGGCTACACAGGGGGCTTTTATGGCGATCTTCCACATGGACACAGAGGACCCTAGCCCTACCTTTGCGTCCATCGTGGAAGCGTCTGATTGGCCCGGGAGCAGCAGCCATTTTAGGCTGCACTAGGCTCCCATTCAAGGTAGGTTGCAGAAACAAAAAAAATTAAAAAATATTTTTAAATATATTTTAAACAAAATTTGGGGGGGGATTTAACAAAACATTAAGACACATTTAGAGAATGGGCCAACGATGGTTCAAATTACATTGCCGGTTGCACCCAGGGACAACGTCTCAGAACGCGATTCAAAAAGCGAGAACAATCCGATTCAAATCCGAATTAAGACTCAAAACGATTTTTTGGACAACCCTACTAAATAGCTTAGCCAAAATGAAGGTGCACATTACAATCACATGCCAAAACCTTGCCTCCGCCCCTCCATCAGGCTGAGAGTAGTGAACTCACAAGCCTTGACCTGATGGAGGAGCGGCGGCTTCTCAGCCGGCCTCATTCAGTCCCCACTGCTTTTCCCTGGCATGTCCTCATCTTTCTAACTTGGCAATTCTTTGCCTTTGAATATTAAAATGAAAGCATAAGTAAAACTGCTACTACATAATTTAACACAGCCATGATAACACACCACATTTAAGATAGAGAATTAAAACACAGCAGGGCAAAAACCAGGCTGGAGTAGAAACTCAGATTCTGTTAAGGGTTAAGCTGCCCACAGCTCTGTTACTCTTTATTCATGTACATTCTCTCCAAAGGAAATAAACTCCTTACAGATGAGATAGCGTGCTTACCACTTTCCCCACAATGTTTGATTAGCTCTTAGGATAGGGACAGACCTTTGTGCCTGGCAGGTATTGTTCTAATGTGCATCATGACATATTTCAAGCAAAAGGAAAATGAAAGGTACAGTAAGAATTGGGTTCTTGTGCAGTTGGTAACATGGGTTTTAACAAAGGACACGGTGAGTTCTAAAACAAATGGAGAACAATATCAAGAAACAGAAAATGCAAATGATTTCATTATCAGCTGATTGAGGCAAGGAGAAGTAGTGCCCCCATCCCCAACACGTACACACCAAGCCAAAGCTGTAAGCGGAAGGGCATGGCTCTGCTTGTACACAGCTGGGAAGCAGCACAAAATGACTGGAAATCCTTTTTTTTTTTTAATGAGCACCTCAAAATTGATGTGCACATTACAATTGAAGGCACACTAGACTCGCACAAATACGGGTATACAGAAGTACAAACTTCACCTTAACTCCTTTAACTGCTAACAAGGACAATCAACTGTGACTACGTGACTATTTCCTGCTTTTTATTGTGTTCTTCTCCTCAATTCTTTTCAGTTAGGCCAGCCTTGTTGAAACAAATGCTCTCTTTCTGGTTGCACTGGTTGACTTCAATGGTCATGCTGACAGGGGATGGTGGAGGTTGTAGTCTAGCACCTCTGAGGAGCATCAGATTGGTGGAGGTTAAACTATTCATAGCACTTTCTCTTATTGGGTCTTCAAGCTGGCATCAAAGCAACCCTCGTAATAAAGATGCTTAATCATTTTAAATCATTCTAGTACTTGTAACAACACCTAGCAGCAGGTATATTAAAAAGCAAATCAAATAAACAGACAAGTCAACAAACGGAGTGAAAGTACTTAATATAACTGCTGCAAAAATATTTATGAACCACTTTGCCATAGGAAATAACATTTATTTACTGGCACTACAACTGCTTGTTGCCATTACACTGTATACAAATAGTTTCCAGAATGTTTATTTACATCTCATTTAGCTAACAACAGCATCTCCATTTTTGTTTAATTTTAAGAACTGGAAAGAAAGAACGCTTTCTTTCAGAGCTGAAATACTATAGAATAAGTCATCAAAATCTTCATTTATTTCATTCTCACATACACAAGTGAGCAATTTGAACAGTTCTCCCTACTGTGTGCGATCACTCATGTTTTTGCACATTTCTCAATAATATTTCATGTTTTAGGACTCTTCTGTGAAAAATATGTTGGGTTTTTGCACAAAAATAATTGTTAGCATTTCCAACCTTTGCATGTCTATGAAAATGAATTTCTTTATTGCTGGTTACTTTATAGGCATTAGGAACATCATGTATTTATTGTGACGTCCTGTTTGTTTTACCACACACTCTCTTTTTGCAGGCCTTTTCTTCTTTCCTCTCTCTCTCTCTCCCCTGTAAGACCCTGTGCTTGGCTATGAGCAAGTAAAGCTCCTTTCTGTGTTTTAAACAGATTGAAATTGTTTCTTTCTCTACTAGACTCTGACATGAGAGTGGGCATGAAACTGGTTGTTCTTCAATCTCTGCTTTGTCTGTTTAATTACTCTGGTCAACAAATCTACCACATTTTTTGGACATGAAACACTGAAAACTGTTTTTCAGAGGTTGAAAGCAATGGGTTACAAGTAACATAATTACCAGTAATTGAAGTAAAAAATGTATAACAAAGCTACATTTCAAAGTAGCAAAATAAGTATAATAAAATCATTTTATTGATAATACTTTTCTGGTGACTTTCCAATGTTAGCTTTTAAGGTTATTTTTATAGGCAACAAAAGAAATTTTCCAATGCTCTTTTCTTGTGATCCCACCATTACAGAAAGTGATGTAAAGTATACAGCTTTTGTCACCATAGGAAATATCAGCAATTGTCAGCTTATTAAACACTGTATGAGTAATAGAATGTTTAAAGTAACTTTTCAAGTTCTGCTACTTTTCCAGGATGAGAAGAAAGATAGGGATAGTTAACCTAAACAAAAGATTTTACCCAATGTAAATGAAAACATCTGTGTTCCTCTAGGAACTCCTAACATAGTTAAACACAGGTGGTTCAGTTTCCTCCCACCTATGGATAATAGTAAAGGAGAAGCCAAACTTCTTGGACCACATGTCCAAATAACATGGCTGGTTGGGGAATTCCAAAATTGTAGCACAAAAAGGTGACTCATTCAAGCTTTATGGGAAAAGCAACACACTCACACCCTTCTGGTGTTGTAAATTTCTGTAGCAATCAAAGCTGTATGGGATGACATTCTCATTTCCACTCTTCCAGGGTGGTTGGCTACAAACTGGTTGATCTTCCATGGGCATTATTTTTTTGTTCTTCTTGTTGTGAACTAACTTAATTTTCAGATTAGGAAGAATGACAGGTTATATATACCAAATAAATAGATGTGTAACTTTGGGTAGCCCAGCACTTGAACTACTGCTGAAGATGATTTGAAAGTCCGACTTGTTGGACTTGAGAAGATTCATCCTCACATGCTCATCACTGATTGGTGCAACAATGATAAATGGATGGAGACACATGTGCAAACTAATCACTTGTTTTCCAGAACTCCCTACATTTGTAACTGCCAAGCAAAACAATTGTTCATATAAAACAAAAAGGAATACATTTATTTTAAGAATGGAGCAGACATTTTTTTTGTTTATTAAAAAAAGGGAAATCTCAGGAGCAAGTTAACAACAAAAATTCATTTGTTGAGTTTGATTATGATTAAGCAGAAAATGTGAGCATTCTGTCTTGTTTTGACAGCCTGTTATATATATGTTTAACCTAACAGTTTAAGATATTGAGGCCCACAGCATTTCACAAGAGGCTTAAATTCCTCCTTCAACTACATGGAGATGTGAAACACAATTTTTTTTTCACATGCCTGGTTCTCCTGGCCATTTTAGATACAACAAATATTTAAAATTCACCAGAAAACTTCTGCCTGACTTTTATTTATTTTTTTTAAAAAAAATTCTGGGCCTAAAATAACCCCGTGAGAGGTAATATGTGGCAAAATTACTCCTCACATTTCCTAGGGTTTTATGATAGCCATTTATGCTCTATGACATTTGAATTGGGAATGAAGTGTAGTAGGGCCGAGAAGATTTATTTGCCCTCCAAGGTCCCATGCAGGATCTTCCAACCTCTAGGAGTGGTCTACCCCCACTTTAATGTGTTGCTTCTAAGTTCTGGCTATATTTGAAATGCTTCTGGTTATATTTAAAATACAGAAACCCATATTTATCATATTGGTACATAGAGGTCTTCAGAAACCTGGGACTTTTGGAAATGTTGTTGGTTCATTTGTTGCTTTGTTGTAAAGCATTTATCATTCAGCAATAAACATCCAGTGCCCCCAGGGAATCTACTAGGCTTGTGCATTGATCCATTGTAGCCATTTTCCTTCAGCCAATCTGGCCCAGCTTGGTCAGATGGCCATAACAGCAAGGGCCCAGCCGCCACGGCTTCCCATCCATAACGGGACCATGTAACAGCTGATCATGGCTCCTCCTCCCCTTTTTGGGAGCAAGTGGCATGCAAAGAGGCTGTCGCATGTTCCTCCTCACATGGGGTTTCCCTGTGAGCCCTGTGTGTTGGGCCAATTGAAGTAGAACACCATGACGTGTCTTACACAAACTGTGTCTATTTAATCGGGCAACCACCTCCAATGCTCTCAATTGCATCCTTGATCTTCAGTCCGATTGTTCTGCTTTGCTGCCACTCAGCTTGATTTTTTGGCTTGACTTGGCATAGCCTCTTTCTGGAATCTTTTTGATTTGATTTGATTTTCTTGATTCTTTTTATTCAGTGGGACTGACTGGGAGTTGGGAACATGTGAGATGGGTGAATGGGGTGGGCACATGTGTTTGAGGACTTTGGAGAAAGAAAGAGTATCTCTCTTTACTCTTGCGGTGTGCTTTTCTTTAGAAATATTTGGGTAGCTCTGAGAGCCTTGAGTCACCCTTTAGCTTCTTTTTTCCTCCCCTCTCCTCCTTCAGAAAATACTTCTAAAATTGTTGTTGTTGTTGTTGTTGTTGTTATTATTATTACAAAAAAACCCCTCATTCTCAGAAAACAACTATCTTACCTATCACCTTCCTTTGCAAAATAGTTCTTTCTTTATATCTCTCTCTGTGCTGCTCGTTTCTGCCTTCTGAATTTTCTAGTAAAAATATAATAATTCTAAGCATTGTCTGACTGTTGCCACTTGCCAGTAGTACAAAGAACAACTACAACACTTAGTTGGGCTTCAATCTGTAGAGAAATTTGGCCAGAATCCATCGTCTCCTCTCCTCTTCTTCAGAAAATACTTTAAAAAGATAATTATTATCATTATTATTAATAATCCCAACAAATACTGTGCTGCTGCTCCTGGAAAAGTTACAGGGCAGGACCAGCAGGGGAATACCTTTTGGGGAATTTTTAAGGAGATTTTATTTCAAGAAAGAAAATAATTGCCTAAAAATCAGGGGATGACCCAAACATTATGAAACTTAGTGGGCTAACAGTGGTAGTTTTGTTCTACAAGTATGGTCATTTTCATCCTGATAACCCTAAGAATGATAGGAAGGGGAGCCTAGGAAGCCCGCCCATTGCCGCCTGTTCGTGTGCACGTGAACATGGATATAGGGGTCTGCTGGTATCTGGCCAGCAGATGGAGTCAACTTGACCTCCCTCAAGAGGGAGTTCCACAATGTTGCTGCAAAGCAAGCCCTGTCACGTGTCCCTATAAATCCAGCCCCATGGGATGGTGAGACATTCAATAAGGCCTCCTCTGAAGATTCTCATATATCTAGCAGGCTGATAAGGAAGGAGATTACCTGGCATATATTCTGATGCCAAGCCATTTAGTGCTTTACAAGTTAAAACCAGCATCTTAAATTAAGCTCAGAAGCAAATTGGAAGCCAGAGCCATTTGTGCACAATCAATGATATATGATGCCTAAAGTGCACACCTGACAATACTCTGGCTGCTACATTTTTCACTAGCTGTAGCTTTGGAACACTTTTCAAGGGCATCCTCAAGTTGAGTGCATAAAGTTAATAGCACAACAGTAGTCTAATTAGTACTTAATTAAGGTATGAACTACTGTAGTCATATCTGTTCTCCCCAGGAAAGCATACCAACCTAAGATATTCTTGGCCACAGCAGCCATCTAGCTTTACAATAGCAATGCTGAGTTCAAAAGATGTTAACTTGATCTTTCTTTCAGAGGAAGTACAACTCCATCCAGGATCAATCTGCAATTTTAACCGAAGATTAGTTTTCTTATTACCCATAGGACAAAAAACTGGCTTTGGGACTAAGTCTTTGACGAGTAATGGGAGCAGTGAAATAAGTGACCACAAATTAATGTGATTGACAAATGGAACAGACCTGGGTTATGATTTGGATTGCGTGATTTTAATTGATGTTTCCATACTTGATGTTTTAACTGCCGAATTTTAATTGCACCTGTTTATTTTATGGATGTATATGTGTATGGCATCAAATTGATGCCTGTTGTAAGGCTACCCTGAGTCCTCTTCAGGGTGAGAAGGGTGGGGTACAAATGTGGTAAATAAATACATCCCTCTTGTCTTGACTGAACTTCAGTTTATTCCACCCCACCTTTCACTATGTCCAAAAAATTATTCAGGAATTTCAAAGCCCTGGCATTCATTTTTTAAAAGAGAATTGCACATCATCAGCATGTTGATAATACCCACTGCCAAGACCTTCAGCTTCATGTAGACATTTAAAAACGTAAGAGATAATACTGAGCTTTTGAGGCCCAATAGGCTAATGGGCAAGAGACTGAAAAACAACACCCCAAGACTATCTTCCCTAAAGATTTGTCTACCTTGGCTTAATAACTCATATTATCCGTGCAGTCATTTCTGGCTGTCCCCATGACATTTTTAACTTCTGATCATTATGGTGAGGTAAACCAGGTTAACTGTTATTCTGAGGTTAGCTCAATATAGCTTGATATTAATACATGTTGGGGAATGCTCCAGAGTTTATACAAAATGACAAATCTTGTGTGCAGATGACTGCATGGAATTTTATCCTCTTGCCCGCATGCTGTACCTGGATGTCTGCAGTGATTAGACTCATGCTTAAACAGAAAGCTAGCTCTGCAGCCTGATAGAAATTTCACCTCCCTGCCTTGTATGCACAAAGCATTATTACAAAGTCAGTGTATTTTTAGACACTCAGAGAAGAAGATCTCAGGACCTCTCTGGATAATTGGTTCTATTGCCAAGATACTCTTATGGTCAAGAAGTTCCTTTTCACGTTCAATCAAAATCTTCCCTCCTGTAACTTCAAACCATTAGAACTAGTTCTACTCTTTGAGGATTTTCTTTCTTTCTCTGAAAATACAAAAAAAAATTGAGAAACTGTTACAGCTAAATTTTGAGAATAAACTATTTTAACGGGGCCTTGCAGTTTAAAAGAATATAACAATATCATCATTCATAGAGGTATCTGAAAGAGCAGTCTTTTCAATCCATAATTCAGAGCTGCCTGCTATTATTTGTCTAAGGCTTTTCTAAAATAAAAATACCATGGATTCTGTGAAAAAAAGTGAACAACAATTCTGTTTTTTTATATGTGTATCATAATGTCTTAATAGTTTAAGAACAATAGGTGAATATCCCTTTTCTGGAAATTCAAAATCTTAGATATGCCTTATATCAGGAGAAAGAGAAAAAATAAAAATAAAGTAAATAAATAAACCCTTAAACATATTGCCAGCAGTTATTCACTTCTGCCTTTAGAGACCAGTCATCTGTCAAGGGCCTCTGAGTTATTCTTCATGGAGCCCTGATAGGGGAAAGAGAACAAGGTAAAAGGAAGTAGGACTCTGCTTACTCAAGGACCTTGTAAAAGGTAGATATCTGTTGGTTCTGCTCAGTTAATGGTGATACACAGCACGGCTGGCCACAAATGTGAGTGACCTGACCACTACTTGTATCCAGCCCAGAGAGAATGAAATAGATTCATTGTGACAAGAGGAGGAAGGATTTCCCCACTCCTTTCCTGGCTACTTTGAAAATGTTTAATCCCAAGCATTTTGAGTAAAGGGGACTCGATCTGTAGCCTTTTCTTATCAGTTATTGAAAGTAATCCACATCTCTATCTATCTATTAGGGCTGTGCATGGATCCATTTTTCAAAATGGGCTCTGGCTCTTCTAGCTCTTTTGGCCAGTCGTAATGGTACATTTTTTTCTGATCGCAACAGACCATGTGGTTGATGAAAACGGCTTTCTTCCTTTTTTTTTTTTTTGCTAGATGTGGAGTGCTGAGAGGGAAGAAGGTTTCCCTGTGCGGCTGTGAGCCCTGCTGCCTGCCTGAGCCAATCAGAAGAAGAAAGCCACTCATTTGCTCCGTGTTCTATCTATCTCAGTGTCTTAGCTACTCTTAGAATTGTGCTTTTGGACTCAATTCCAATCTTTTCATTTGGCAATGTCATTTATGGGCTGTGAAAGGGCATTTGGGGGATGGGGTGTTTGTTTAAATTTTGGGGAGATTTACTTGAAGGGAGGGATAGCCTGACACCCTTGAGTCCCTATGGGGAGAATTCAATTCCTTCCCAGGCCTAGCTAAAGGAGATTAAAGAGAATGATGCTAGAAGCAGGGGTTTTTTTAAGCCTGCTGCTTTAACCAAGATCTAGCTGAAGATTAAAAGGAAAAACACCAGAAACGGGTTTTGTAAACACTGATGCCCTAAAAATGATGGAAAGGGGAGCCTTGTAAATTTCTCATTGCTGTCAATGGGCCTGATCTTCCCAGATCTTTCAGCCGCCGAACTGAAAAAATTGATTCCCCCCCCAGACAAATTCATAGACTCCCAAAAAACGGATTGAGGGGGTTACCGAAATCCAGACACAGAAAACGGCATGGGGTTTAACTGAATTGTACACACCTACTATCTATCTATCTATCTATCTATCTATCTATCTATCTATCTATCTATCTATCTATCTATCATCTATCGCTCTCTTTAATCCATCAGTCATATGAGTGCTAGCATATTGGTTTTCTCTGGTGCTTCACCAAATTTATGTTGGATTTTCACATCTTTCAGTGTCTGAAAAAGGTACCATTCTTGTTATATGATGGTAGTGATGGTGGTGGTGATGATGATACAGAATTGCTTACAAAGATTAATTTAAGATGCCATAGTAGAACTTAACTGTTCATGCTGGTTATTTTCATTTCCTTGCCAATTATTCATGCTATTTACGTTAATTGGTCATGGGCTCTAGCTTTTGTTCTATTGATTGTTTTATTGAAGAGTCCAACTTCTCATCTACTTGAACTAGCATTCAAGTTCATTTCGACTTCCTCAAAAAGTTTCAATGAAATAACAAGGATTTGCAAGACTTCATATATTGAGAAAATTGAATTCTTTCAGTGGAGTATGGCTATACTTCTTTGGTGGACATAACAAATAAGGGCCAAGATTCCATAACAATTTAGTTACATAACTACACTTATGTTACATAGCCTGACTCCCTGAATCTTGACTTATTGGGCAAAAGCAACTACAAGCAATGTGGATCTGCTCTCCTATCAATAACCACATGGGATAGTGATATTTCCACCCTCTCTTATGAGTGCAGTGCAAAATTCAGAAGCAGGATCCCTGTCACAATTTCTGCTTGCACCAGAGATCACACGTGGGAAAAGAGAACTGAATAAAAAGAGAACAGATGCCCATCACTCACTGTGTCTGCTGCCCAGTAAGCCAGGAAGGGATTTTTCAAGTAGCTAAGGGAAGAAATCCGTGCTGAGCAGATTTTAAAAACCCAGATTGGGGCAGCTATGTGTCCCCACACCAGGCCACAAAGCCCAGACCTTTGTGGTGGGTATCTAGATGCTAATGGAACATACCAATGATACGCAAAAAGACAGGGTAAGCCAGGAGCGATTTGCCTCCCCTCTTTCCTTTCACACATCTATGGGCTATCAGATTAATTTGGGATAAACCAGAGACTTCCTGCTTTATCTTGAATTAATCCTCTTTTACTGGTGGCATCGTTTGGACACCTCCAGTAATGTGTGGCCCTGTCTGGATGTCCTAAGTCTTCTTTTCTGTAACACTGTGGGCATTTTAAGAGGCATTTTCTTTTTTTAGGATTTATCTAATTCTCTCTTTATTATTCATATGTTTGGAGGGTTAGTGAACAGCATATATGTAGCAGGTGGTGGGGCGGAGGTTCACAAAGAGAATGGATGCAGAAGGTCAGTGACAAAACCTAATTACAAACCAGTTATGAATGTAAAAAAGTGATGGCTGAAATTCATAACTGCAGTTGTGAATTTCAGCTATCACTTTTTCAGCAGTGGGGCTGATTTTTGTTTTTACCTGACAGGTGTTGTTCTGTCTGTTGCTGTGTTTTAAACATGATCTTTAAAGGTGGATAACATATTGATTCTATTTCCAGTGTGTTTTTACTGTTGCTTTCTTATTTTTGCTTCCTGGTTGTTATTTTTCTGTAAGCTGCCCTGCGGGACTATTGAGCTGTATGATGGGTTACCACTATAAATGCATTAAATAAACATAGAACTTTCCCCCTTGTACCTTTTTTCAAAATTTATTCTAAGATTTGAGTCCATTTCATTTTTTTGAGAGTAGTACTTGTCATAAGCAGTTTTGTTTTATAGAAGCACTAACATGGTATCGTACTTTCATGGTGATTCTGTGTGATTTTTAGTGCACAAGTATACGAAAAGAGGTGTTCCAAAATCAGTCTTCCTTGGATCATCATCATCATCATCATCTAATTACTAGGCTTGATCGATCCATGAAAAATTTGATTCTAAACTCGTTTCAAAACTAGAGGGGGCAGTTTTTCGTTTTTGTTGCTAATAACGAATTTGGCCCCCAAAATTTTTCGAAATTAACGAAAATTCGTTATTTTCTAAATTAATTCGTTAATGGCGGACGCGCATGCGCGGTGGCCCAAAAACAGCCCGAAGGGGGGGACTTAGGGGGCTCTCCCGCCCTCATTTTTTGAGTGATCTTCTTCAAACTTGGTACAGTGGTAGAACACATTTAACACTGATAGCTCACCAAAATGTGGAACGTTTCCCTTATCCTCTGATTTTTGGCAAATTTTCATAGCTTTTATAATAAACCATTTTTTAATAATTGCAGAAATCTGTTCCTGGTTTGAAAGTCTTATTTCCTGTTAAATTGGGTTGTCTTTACTGTGAAAGTCATTGTTCTACTTCAGAAACTTTGTTTTTGTGGCTGAAACTTTGTTAAATTGGTGTGTGTGTGATATATATTGTGTATATATATATATATATAGTCCCTGCTTTTGTGTGTGTGTGTGTGTGTGTGTGTGTGTGTGTGTAGGTAAAGGTAAAGGTATCCCTTGACGTTAAGTTCAGTCATGTCTGACTCTGGGGGTTGGTGCTCATCTCCATTTCTAAGCCCAAGAGCCAGTGTTGTCCATAGACACCTCCAAGGTCATGTGGCCGGCATGACTACATGGAGTGCCATTACCTTCCCAGAAACACCCAGAAAATGGGAATTCCAGACAGGAAACAATCAGGGCCAGCTAATACCTCCCAACAAAGGATTCCCCCAGGTAGGAAGCAGCCAGGCTTTGAAGCTGCAAGGCTATTCAATGCTAATCAAGGTGACCAATTGCAACATTCACACTTGCCTCCCACAGACAAGAGTTCTTTCTCCCACCCTGGACCTTCCACAGATATATAAACCCCACTTGCCTAGCTTCGCACAGACGTCAAAACCTCTATGTCTGCCACAGATGTGGGTGAAACGTCAGGAGAGAATGCTTCTGGCACATGGCCATAGAGCCCGGAATACATACCACAACAGTGTGATCCCGGCCATGAAAGCTTTCGACAACACAACCACAGTATCCATTCAAGTTCATGTAGCGTGGTATGGACTGGAGACCTGTATTGGGGGGAGGGAGGGTGCGAATCTGGGCCCCTGGGAGCAGCCGAGGACGGGCCTGGCCCACACCCCCTCGCATCCCGGGCCTCTTCCTCCTCACCGCCGGGCCCCTCTCGGTCTCTCCAGGCCTGAGCTGAGGCGAGGCGGCGGCGGCGGCCATTTCCCCCCCCCGTCTTCCTCCTCCTCCTCGGCCTCCTTCCCCCTCGCCCCCTCCCATTGGCTGAGCCTCCCATTGGCTGAGGGGCAAAAGGAAAGGAGTTTGGGTGATTTGCAAAAGCTTTTTTTTCTTAACGAAAAAAACGAAGAAATAAGAAAAAACGGCCTCTCGCGATTCGAAACCGCTATATCCAGACGTGTGGACAACCAAGGTTCTATATTGCTTCAAAACAAACGAAAATAACGAATTAATAACGGGTAACGGGAAAATCGAATTATTTGAGCAAGCCTACTAATTACTTATTAATCGCCCTCCATCCAAGATGCTCTAGGCGATTTACAAGGTAAAATTGTAAAGGATAAAAATACATACATACAAATATTGATAAAATTAACATCGATCAAAAGCTGTAGTAAAAAGCCAGGTCTTAAATGCTAGGGTAAAAGGCCCTAACTCACGCATGGCTCTCATATAGGGCGGCAAGGCATTCCATAAGGCAGGGGCAGAAATAGAAAAAGCTCTGCGTCTGGTCCTTTCCAAGTGCACTTCTCTAGGACCCGGTATATAAAGTAAGTCGTGTTGGGATGGTCGTTGTGACCTCCGATGATGGGAGAAGGAGAGACGATCCCTAAGGTACGATGGGTCCTGGACATAAAGAATTTTAAAGGTCAGAATTAGCAACTTATAAAGACCACGGTAATCAGTTGGAAGCCAATGCAAATGCTGCAGCACTGGTGTTATATGGCATTTCATGGGTGTTCTTGTGAGTAGCCTGGCTGCCGCATTCTGAACTTTCAGGTCATGGACATCGGAAGGCCAACATATAGGGCATTACAATAGTCCAGCCTAGACGTGACCGTGGCATGGATGACTGTTGCCAGAGCCTCATCAGATAGATAGGGTGTCAGTTGCCTCGCTTGTCGTAGATGGAAAAAGGCCTGTTTGCTAGCAGCAGCGACCTGAGCTTCCATTGTCAGCTGTGAATCCAAAACGACACCCAGGCTCTTAACGGTAGGCGAAGGAGATAGGGCAGCACCATCGAAGGTGGGTAGCAAATGGGTCAGACCAATCGAGCAGCCATGCCAAAGAATCTCAGTCTTCGCCGAGTTCACCTTCAGTCTACTAGCACGTAGCCAGTTCGACAGAGCCTCCAGACATAAGGTGAAATTGTCTGGTATTGACGTTGCTCCAGGCTCCAAGCACAGGATAAAATGTGGAATCCACAATTCAGAATTCCCTCCTCAGATGTTCAAATTAATTTTCAAATTATTTCTTTGTACAGCAGTCTCTTATAACACATTACAGTGGAATGTCAAATGTAGCTTCTAAGTTGTACATCATCCCTGTAAGAGGCTGTTGTAATGGTACATGGTACATCATGTACAGACTAGGCCACTATCCTCATAATCTAACATCTAACGAACACATTACACAATAACAAATTATTTAACATTGAACCATTGTTTAAAAAAGGATGCCTCCAACTTAGTCTCCCTTGATTCAGGTCTCTGGTTTTACTATTTTTACACACAGTCTTAAAAACATTATTCATCTCATTAGACAATTATATTTAGTAACTGGTTCAACTGAAAACTGAAACAATAGCTTTTTGAAGAAGAAAGCTCTTCTGATGTTATTGCTAGGCTTGTAGCAGAGAGGCCTAGGTTCAACTCTGCAGTTTGCTGTATGATTTTGACCCAAACACACATTCTCTGGAGTTAAGACTCTGTAGTTCTCTAGATATTCTGGAACTATGGTTTCACTGACCAGAACACTAAGCTAGAAAATGTCCAGAGAAGGGCAATGAGACTATCAATGGTCTGGGGGGGAAAAAGCCCTCATGATGAATGAATCAAGGAGAAGGATATCTGTTATTCAATATTAAAAGCCCTTTGTAACCTTTGGTGCACCCGGTATTTATCTTGCAGAAGGGAACATTAAAAGCTGATGTGATAGGTATCTTCAGTATCTAAAGGAGTCAGCTTGTTTTCTGCTGCTCCAGCGACTAGGGACTTCATCACATGGACCTTGAGAAGCATTGGGGATCATCTGTCTAACAAAGGGAATTGTACTGTTAAATCCCCAGTCGTCCATTTCACGTTCTGTCTTTCCACATGTTCTCTCTTCAGGTTTTTGCCCTTTGTTGTCTACATTTGGAACTATCTCACCACTCTCTCTGTATTTCTTTTTGAATCAGGGAAAACTTCAAGCCAAGAGATCCCTTGCCCTGACCAAAGTCCCTTACATTATAGGAGACTGACATTGCTTTTGAACCCCTTCTTTTCATGGGATAATATTGCCCTGCCTAAAGCTCCTTCCATTAAAAGAGACTGACACCATTTTAAAACCACTTATTTCCATGGGATAAAATTGCCCTCCCCAAAGCCCTGCACACCAGAGGTGGTGATATCTTCTCGCATGTCACAATTTTAAAACATTCCATTCAGTGGGATATCCCATTTTCTGTTTGAATTCCTCCCCTTGAGTGGACCAGCATAATTTTAACTCCACTTTTAACACTCTTTCAGTTTAGTGGTCTCCCTCTAGAAGAGATCAGCATGTTTTAAAACACTTCTTTCAACTGGACCCAAGCTGTCTTAAAACCACTTTAAACAACAGAGGAATCATGGAGTGTAAAATGGAGTGTAACAGGAAAATCCACTACTTCCTATGGAGCCTAGATTACTATTACAGAGAAAATGCAATGACAACAAAGTGGTGAGGAATGCTCATTCCTCCATGTCACTGAAACAATTCAACACTGACAAATCTGTCAGATCCCATCACATGTGTTTTTTATCATTAGCAATGGTTCTGCTGCATGCCAAGGACTCAGAACACAATGACAGTGTTCCCTCACTTATCGCGGGGGTTACGTTCCAGGACCACCCACGACAAGTGAAAATCCATGAAGTAGGGATGCTATATTTGTGTTGTTTACACTCTCACTTGGAAGTAGCATCTCTGTCCCCTCCTCGTCTCTCAAGCATGTGCATGCACACTCCTGCTCCTGCCGCTGCCTTGTGAGGCGAAAACAAAGCTGCTTCGGCCTCCTTTTCTCTCCCTTCAGCTTCTCCTTCCTTCCTTCCTTAAGCTTCTCCTTAGGAAAGAAGTAGAAAGAGGAAGGGAGGAAGGAAGGGAAGAAATAGGCAGGGGAACATGGCGCCGCCTCTTTCTCCTACCAATGCTTTTTGGGCTCCTTCTCTGCCCTTCTGCCTGCACTCTACTAAGACCACCGCCACTGTAAATCATATTTTTTTATGATTTATAATATTATTTTAGTGTTTATTAAAAAAAACCGCAAAACAGCGAGTCCGCGAAAAGCGAGCTGCAAAGTAGTGAGGGAGCACTGTACTCGCCCTTGTTCTGAACTCCCTCCTTTCAGCATGCTTAAGCTCCATTTCAAGGATGAAGGGCAATGAATGACAGACAGAAGTAGGTAAATTTCATGTGAATGGCTCCATGTCTCTTTGACGTCCTTGAAATGGAGAAGAAGTGTCCTATGACAGGCAAAATGCTCCATGTGATGAGGTCATAGAACACAAACAATGGATTCAACTTACAGAAAAAGAGTATATTAAGAAGTTCTTTAGTGTAAAAGCTGTCCAACAATGGAATAGATTGCATCAGAGTGGGGTGGAGCATCTTTAAACAGAAGTAGGATGGGGCATTTTTCAGATGTGCTTTAGCTGTATATTCCTTAAAATAGGAGGTTGCACTAGACAGCCCTTGAAGCCACTTTCAACTCTGAGGTTCTGTGATTCTGTTACCACACCAACTGGAAATTAGAGTCCAATAAATTCTGGAAGATCACAGATTCTTCAGCTCTGCTTTCTAAGATTATTTCTCAAAAGGTCAAATGGAGTAACATTTTAGTTGCCTGAGATCCTTGGAAAGATCTAGATATCAATGTGAGGAACTAGCATACCCTTGCAGACTTCTCTAGAAGAATTACCTAGGGCTGTGATTTAGGTTATGATTCTGAGTTTATGTGTTTCAAAGTTAATCTTATGTAATACAGTAGTCCTTCCAAGTAGACATGCTTAGTACCTGGAAACGTTGTTTTCTGTATCATGCCTCTTGGGATCTCTTAGCTATCATGAAGGACTAGCAGGTTCAGAAAAGTAGATTAGTATTGCATGTTTAATTTGAACCCCAATAACACATTTAACAAAACGAGAACTAGTAAAATCCCAACCTTCTTTGTGATTGTTGTTAGTACATGATGCAATGAGCATGAAATGTAAATTAGTTCTATACAACCAAGAAATGAAGATGTTTCTGTGTATCAGGAATATTTAAAGACAGATTCAGAAGAAGGCAAGCCAGAAACTCCAGTGTCGGTTTCCATTAAAGGGGACAATTAACCACAGAGTAATGCTAGATAAGTATATGACTGGTGACAAAGTAAGTGCTATGTAACTCCAGAATAATTATCTAGTTCTCTCTATCCTTAAAAAAGATAATAAAATAAAACAAAGCCTTATCCTTGCATCTAAAAAGTGAAAGTTACATCATAATTAGTCCATGGTAACTTGAGGCATAATTATCAAGAAATTTGCATGAAAATAATTTGCTATTTACATAGTGTTTTCAATATAATTACAGAGTAGCTGACTGATTACACAGGGGTGTGTCATGGAAAAGAAAGTGATACCAATACATACAAAGACAAAAACTAATTGCCAGAGAGAGAGGGAGGGAGGGAAGGAGAGGGAGAGACATTGATTTTTGGAATAAAAGTGGCTATGCAATAGGTAGATATTGGGGGGAACGGGGCAATGTCAGGGAAACAATAGTGAATGCAATGGAGGAGTGGCCAATCACAGCAGATTGTTCAAGCATGTAGAAGAAAGGAAGAAAATTACTCTCAAAATCACTTTCAACATAGTGCTAAACCAGTGTTGGAAGAGGGGGGTTTGTTCTTCTAATTCATAGATCATCTTACATTGTTTTCAGCAAGATTGCACCTCTTATTTAATCCCACCCATTCATCTACAGTGCTAATATGAACAGCACTTCTTATTAAACACTGACACTTTCCTCAGATAATGTATCGGATGGGTGACAACCAAAATACAATGTCAGATAGATTCATTGTTAAAACTGTTATATTCAGAGTTCATATTTCCTGCTAGAAGTCATTTTTTGCTCTGTATTGCTGTGGGACTTACACATCCAGTAATTGACTACAGTCCTGCTACAGAATTACAGCTCCACTCACAGTCAATTATTGAACAGTATATCCAGTAACAATGGAGATCATTTCTTAAGTAGGAAGTCATTATTGGGTAACCATTTGCATAAAAATAGCAACATGGACTGAATAGGAAGTGAACTCACTGAGCATTGTGTGGGAATAACCATAGAGAAAGGACAAAAGCCATCAAGACAAACAAGCCAGCTTTATATACCATTAATCCTTTTTCTAGTTCCCTGCTTTTCCCAAAGCAAAATCAGGCAATACAGTCCTTTTAAAATGTGCATCTACACTGTAGAAATAATGCAGTTTGACACTACTTTAACAACCATGGCTCAATGCTATGGAATCATGGGCACTGTAGTTTGACAATATAATTACCCTTCATTGCCAGAGTGCTGGTGCTTTAGCAAACTACAAATTCCAGGATTCCATAGCATCGAGCCATGGAATTTTAATTCATTCTGTGAACAAGCTCATAGCTTAATTTGCTTGTATGTCAAAGCAGATTTCTCCACTGAAATGCATTGAACTGTTCTTAATCCATTCCAGACCTCTTTCATAGAACAAATTAAACCTATTTGCCAAGGTCCCACAGGGTGTAGGGGCTTCAGCCAGCCCTTCCTTCCTTCCTGCCTCCCTCCCTCCCTCCCCGAGTGGCTCCCTCTTGGTCTGCCCACCACCACCATCCACCCTTCAGAGGCAGAATCAGAGAGAAATGAGGCCTCCAGTCACCTGCGCCAAAACCCCTCCCTCCCTTCCTTTCTCCCTGAGCAGCTCCCTCTTGGCCTCTGCACCACTATCCTACAGAGGCAGAGGCAGAGAGAAAGGAGGCCTCCAGTCACCTGTGCCAAGGCCCATCTCTCCCTCCCTCTCTCCCTTCCTGCCTCCCTTTGAGCTTGGCCTGCCTTTGGGGCTATCTCTGGCTCTTCTCACTGCTGTGAAGGCTCCGCTCAAGCTTCCTCATTGGCTTTGCATAGCCTGCTCTGGGCCCAAGTGATGACAGAGTCCCTCAGTAGGCAGATGGAGCTGTTGACACACTGGCCATTCTCTCTCCGCCTCAGTCCCCTGGCATGGCCATCATCTTGGAAGGGGCTTGTAACTTGGATCTGGCTCGCATGTCAAATTTAAGAAACAAACAAGTGAAGGCTTGTAAGTTGAAAAATTTGCAACTTGGGATGTTCATAAGTTGAGGTTCCACTGTAATCTGATCCAGAGATCACCGAAATTCACCCTACTGATATTTGTGCCTTATAATTTGTACTTAGTATAGCTGAGTGTGTGAGAGAATGCGGGTATAAAAAAAACTACTATTATTTGATGCATTGGTATCACTTTCCTCATTTGATGCACATGCTTACTCATAAAGACTTTAATGGTAATCAAAGGGAAGGCTGTAAAACACGCATAAAATTCTCAATATCAGTCTTGGGACCCAGTCCAATGCTTCTTTGTTGTTTTCAATGAACAATTTATACTCTGAACAGCTGTAAGGGCCATTGCAATGCTCAGTTACTTAAATGCCTACTGTCTTTGAATGCCTGTATTCAAGAAACAAGAAGCTATCAGGCCAACATTCGGCATCTGAATGGAAGAAAATTAAGTGCATGGGTTTTCTTATCACATTATTTCATTTAACTCCCTCCCTCTTTCATTTTGCCAGGACTAGTCTTCTCATTTGGCTCTATCTCCTTCTTCTGAAATTGCAGTCTCATTAAATAAAAAATCCCTTTAATAACAGCTGATCTTGCACAGTTGCATTCCTATGCCCCCTTCCCTGCATAAATATTATCATATTAGACATATTGGGAGAGTTCATAGACTGAAATTTAGTCAAGCCAATGTTTCAAATATCAGCTTATGTTAAAAAAATGAGCAAACTTTTTTTAAAGTTAATGTATTGGTACAAATTTCCATTGGAAAGAAGGAAAGTCGGGGGGGGGGGGGGGGAGAGAGAGAGAATCAGTTAATATAGGAAGAAAATATGAGCATGAAATACCACTCATGACTGAATTTGTTTAATAAGGACCAATCTTTTGCACATATTGTACAAAGAGTGCCAAAATAGCAACCAGCAAAGTCAATGTAGTCAACTCATCACATAATTTTCTGCAAGAATTCACCCACACACAAAAAGCTTATTGCCCTAATACCCCAAATATCTACAGAATGATCACACTTTCAAAATCACACAAATATATTTGTTATTTTGTACATGAAATAAGTAAGTAAAAAGCTAAGTCCTTCTTTCTCCCAAAGAATTTATAACATATTAAAGTTTATATTGAAGAATCTCCCTATAGGAGCCACACTACCCGAGTCTTAAGAGCTTATGGAGTTAATTCTCATTTGTCCCACCATCCTCTCAGATGCATCTTCTGGGAGCACAAAAGAGGGTCTTCACAGTGGCTACCCCCAAACTCAGGAACTCTCTTCTTTAAAGGGTTAAACTGACACCTTCCTTGCTATACTGTCAGCCCTCTACATTAGCTTGTGTTAGAGGTTCAAGACCTCACTGAAAATGGAAAACCACAAATAAACATCGCTATATTTTACCTGAAATAACATCTAATTGGTTTCTCCAATACAATTCTGTGGTCATCTTCTGCAGAAAACTGAGCACAAAATCCTACTCACAGACCTAGAGATTCCTAGATAGATATTCCATCTAGGAATCTCTAAGTCAAGCGTGTACAACCTGTGGCCCTCCAGGTGTTTGGTACTCAAGCTCTCATGATCCTTATTCAATGGGCAGGAATTCTGGGAAGTGAAGTCCAAAACACCTCAGGCTGTGCACCACTGCTCTAGGTCCTCTAGAAGAAGTTGACCACACAGACATACTGGAGTACCTAGAGATTCCTAGAGATGACATTTTAATGAAATCCAATTCACAAAAGTCAGACGCTGCAAATTGTTTTTGTTTCAGGAGCCATTTGAGGGCTGGCTGACTTTGGGAAGAAATGTACTTTCATGTGCTATTTTGTAAATATTAGTTGTTCTTTGGAACAGTTAGTTTGTAACTATTTTTACTTTTATTGATAGTTAGATTACATTTTAACTGTTGTACAATGTAAATTTTAGCTTTTTGTTTTAATTTAATTTTGTTTTGTTTTAATTTTAGAAGTCCCAGAGTCCCAGATTAATTCTTCTTTATATATCTATTATCTTTACTGTGTTTGAGATGTCAGGTTCAAAGATGTAAGCCTCCTCACTGCATAGGACAGCCACCTACAATTGCCCACACTGAACAAGAATGATGAGAAATGTGATCCAATACATTTGTAAGATTGCAGGTTAAGAAAGGTTGGCAGACGATATCTATATATATAAAAACGTAATGTTCATTTTTCCAATGCAATAAACAAAAAAAACCACTGGATAAAATGACACCAAATTTGGCCACAATATACCTACTGATCCAATGTATGTCTCTCACTAAAAAAACCCTAAAAAAATAAACTGGAAAGAACTTTAAAACCTCAAAAACTGAAAAGATTTTACAGTGCATGCCCTGCCTCCGTGAGGGAAAAACAACAGACCAACCATCCATTGCCAGGGAGACAGCCGTCTCTGATATGGCAGCCAGGCCACTTCTGGTGTGACAGAAATCTTTTCTACTTGAGGCAAGTGTGAATGGGTCACCTTGAATAGCACTAAACAACCTTGCAGTTTCAAACCCTGTCTGCTTCTCATTACTTTATTTTCCACACCACCAGACTACGCCACAGCAACGTGTGGCCAGGTATGGTTAGTTAATTATATTTTTAATGCAGAAAAAATGCATTGATCATCTTATGCTGCTATTGAATGCATCCATGTTGAAAGCTACCAGCCCATTAATCTAGATTCCCTCAGATTAACCATGGCAGTTTCTAGAGTTCAATAATATAATGAAAGGCAACCATAGAGCTGATTCCCATTTCTAATAAAATTGTATTAAATCTTTGTTAAGTGTCAAGCCAAAATGATAAACACATCAAAGCAAAACAAAAACAAAAAAAATTCTGTCGGAGATAAAAAAAATTAGTTGCTTGCTTCAAGACAGCCAGTGGCATCAAAAGAGTTAACCAAAACAAAACCAAAAATTACAACTGATAGCATGATAGGCAGTTTGAGGCTCCAGACAGCCCTAAATTATGTTCATACAGGTTTGAAGCCATCAAATTCCATTCCTGCAAAGACAGCTGCAGTAGGTCGGAGAGGCATTCCCATCTGATTCAATTGATCTTAAGGATAATCGGTACATGTTCTAAGGCTGTGATGGGCGCCCTCTTTAATATATGCTGACATTCTCTATGCCCTCAGGGTTCCCAGCATTTCACTGTTTCTTTCTACAGCCAGGTTACAGTCAAAATTCAAAAGAGTGCAAAAATAAGGAATTGGAAATATTACAAGGTGTATTGTAATGTAGTGGAGGTGGTTTAGATGATGATGGTGATGATTATCACAATGGCAACAATAACATAGTATACAGTTGGATTATTCCTTGTTCATAGTTCACATCATGTCAGCTCACTAAACATTACACAAGATCTAGGGCATAGGCTTAGAGGAAAGGAAAAGCAAAAAATATATCCAGATGATTTCCATTCATAAGGAAAGTTAGATGAAGATGAAGATAAGATGCAAATATTGCACTCAAATAAGGAACTATAGGTTCAATTCCATAATCAGATTACTTAAGCCAATGCAGCATTTCTTCACAAAGCCATTCTGATCCCCAGTGCATTAAAGATTCATAAAATATGGAAAACTTACATCAGGGTAGGTTTTAGTCAGGAACATGGGAACCAAAACTTCACATGAACTCAGTTAGGCAATGACAAGTGCCCTCCTCCAGACTGAGTAGCAATAATTTATGCCACTAGGCTGATTTTCTTTTGTAGTCATGAAGGGCTACTTTTTAAAAAACATAGCAATCAAATGGAAGAAAAACTGTAAGTTTTGTCTTTTCCCTTCCTTTCAAAATTTGGGATCAGAAGCAAGAAAAAGGGTGGTGTGTATAGGTCTTTAATGTTACTTCCCAGGACTAAAGTGGCTGAAAAAAACAAACAAGTAGCAAAAACATATTTTTATTGTATTACTTCACTGAAATGATTCCAACATGGAACTTAGTGTAAAAGCTGTGTCTGCATGGGCCAAATAAAACAAACTCATCGTGCAACTGGTGCAAGCAGTCCACATGATATATTGCTGGTTGTGATACAAAAGTGCTAGTTCCAGCAAACAATCTGGAATAAAGGAGAGCAGAGAGACCCAGAGTTTTTGAAGAGTGAAAAGCTGGATCAGGCCAGGTCTAGGGTGCTCCAGTGTCCAAATTTGGAAACCGCTTTGAGTCCCCCATCCAGGGTGAAAAAAGCAGTATACAAGTGAAGTAAATAAATAATAAACACCCAGCCAGAAGTAGCCCTAAGCAGAAGTAGCCTAGCCAGAAGTAGCCCTAAGCAGCTCCCCAGACACACCCAGCCAGAAGTAGCCCTAAGCAGCTCCCCAGAAGAGCCTTGCTGGTGATATCGCTTTTGGAGATCTCATGGCTGAGTGCTCTGTTGTTACCTCACCAGAAGTGACATCGCCAGGAAAGCTCTGACATGGAGCTGCTTGGAGTGGCTTCTGGCTGGCGAAATAGCAGCAGCAGTGGTCCTCAGAAGGATTGGGCACTGGTGCTGAAGCATTTCAACTACTAAAGGGCTTCAGGATACTTCCATGATGATATGTTTGGACTCCCCATACTGCATCAAGGGCAGCTCCAAAGCAGTTTACTTCAGAGTATTTCAGCAGGTCTAGATGCTGCCTCAAATAATCTATCCAGTCAGTCTCCCATCCAGGAACTAACCAGTCCTACACCGAGTTCACTATAGCAGTTCTGCTCGACCATGAGCCAAGAAATTATGCTCGTTGTACTTACTTCAACATGGTATTGGTATACCGGAAGCCGCATATGCCACACAGCACCTTTCTCCTGTATCCTTAAAATAGCCAGAATTCATGTATGCATTTATTCCTGTTTAATATTTATCACACGGCCGGCGGAAGAACATATTCTCTGGTTGGTATAAGTAACAACAACAGTTCTCGGTTTCCATGAGTAAGATCAAGGAAGACACACACATACTGTATCATAATACTGTATTCTGAAAGAAGCATTGAGAGAACAACCTCTTTTCTTTTGCTCCCACTATCTCTATTTGTATGATATTACCTATTACTTATGAATTGTATATGTGAAGTAATATTACAGCAGGAAATCTCCTGAAGTTTAATGACAGGCTGGGCCCATGGCCTGGAGGACAATGGAGAACCATCAGCCTCTCCCAGCTGATCATTTAATCTCCGGAAAATACCTTTCTTTTTAGTCACCATTACTTAATTAAAATTACTGTGCAGCACTCCTTTCAACCTCAGGATGAGATTAATAAGTGCATCCAACTGACTGAAACTAGAAAGTCAAACATAAGTAGACTGATGAACAATAGGAGCAAACAAAGAAATGGCACGTCAATGTTGCAGGGAGGCATTCACTTGCAAACTGGGCAGGATGCCTAGAGAAAGCAAATGTCCCACCCACACACAAATGCTACTGCTGATTTCACAAGCATTGGCTTCAGGTCCCATCATAAGGAATCATTATTTTGTCATGGGGAGAATAAGCAACATATATAGTACTTGCAAGTGTGTCCTTAAGTTGATAGATTTATGTAGACATACCATTTCATTGTAATATTTTTCTGACCTTCGTCCAACTTCAGAATGAAGAAAAGTGTTATTGTTACAGGCTTTGCACTTTCTATTGCAAATCAGGCCCATTAACTAATACATGGGAACCTCTGCAGGGCATTTGCTGCTTCCTTTCAGGGCCTAGCAAGGTTGAATCAAGACTCAGAAAATCTGAGTAAATACAGAGGAAATACATATCATTCTCTGTAAGATCCATAGGAATGGAAGAAGACCCATGGCCTGATCATTCACCTAACTATGTCATCTTGGAATATGGTAGAGTTTTCTTCTCTGGAAGGCTGTTTATGGAATTGTGTATTGCGTAGGGATCAAACTGGGTGTCCCTCTTCCAATTCTGTGATTTTATAATCTACTCCCAAATCATCCAACCAGTCTGTATAATGCTCTCCAGCATTTCATAGATGAAAAATAGCATGCAACATGCCAAAATGGCAAAAGTTATTAATGAAGATCAATCATCCTCAGATAGGCTGCCATAGTTTGCATAAGCCTAATACGAGGAGCAAGACTCTATCTCTCATTTCCTCTCCCAACTCCTGAGATGCACCAATCCCTCTGCATCATTAGAAATAAGCCAAGGACAAAAAAAGGAGAGTGAGAGGAAAAGAGGGGACATGATATAATGGAACAGAAAATGATTAATTAGGACTGTTCCTGACAAATCAGGACCATCTGAAATCATGGTCAATAGGAAGACCAAAAGCACAACCTAAGATAAATCTCATTCTGCTCATGCTCTGATATGCTTCTGATATTGCTGAAAATTGTGTGTGTGTGTGTGTGTGTGTGTGTGTGAATGATTTATACAACTGCCTTTGAAAGCTGTCCTGGTTGGCAGTCGTAATTGTGTGGTAGTGAGTTCCAGTGTTTAACTAGGCACAATGTCTTTTTTCTGTTTTTAATTACCTGTTAATTAGCTTCAGTGAGTAATCAAGGTCTTCCTCCCTCTCCCTCTCTCTCTCTCTCTCTCTCTCTCTCTCTCTCTCTCTCTCTGTGTGTGTGTGTGTGTGTGTGTGTGTGTGCAATTTATTCAAGAACAAAACATAATAGAAACCCATTTTGGGGGGAGAAGCATATATTTAAAAATACACAACCATATTCTGTTTACTACTACAACAACACTGCAACTAAATCTAGAAATAAACTAGAAATAAAAGAACATAAATACAAAGACAAAATGCACAAATACAAACTAACAAACAAAGAAAAAAGACATCTTATAAACATCGCTCTCACTATTTGATTTTTTTTTATCTCTTACCTGCTAAAAATGACATGTAACTCAAGGCTGGGCTTCTGCAGTTCATTTACATTGAGCTATCATAGAATCATAGAATAGTAGAGTTGGAAGAGACCTCATGGGCCATCTTGTCCAACCCCCTGCCAAGAAGCAGGAAATCGCATTCAAAGCACCCCCGACAGATGGCCATCCAGCCTCTGTTTAAAAGCTTCCAAAGAAGGAGCCTCCACCACAGTCTGGGGCAGAGAGTTCCACTGCCGAACAGCCCTCACTGTGAGGAAGTTCTTCCTGATGTTCAGGTGGAATCTCCTTTCCTGTAGTTTGAAGCCATTGTTCCGCGTCCTAGTCTCCAGGGCAGCAGAAAACAAGCTCCCTCCCTATGACTTCCCCTCACATATTTGTACATGGCTATCATGTCTCCTCTCAGCCTTCTCTTCTGCAGGCTAAACATGCCCAGTTCTTTAAGCCTCTCCTCATAGGGCTTGTTCTCCAGACCTTTGATCATTTTAGTTGCCCTCCTCTGGACGCATTCCAGTTATCCCTGTACCAAGCTCAAAACTTCCAGATAGTTCAAAATATGACAGCCAGATTGGTTACAGGTATATCTAGCATATCACACCTATACAAAAATCACTCACTGGTTGCCAATTAATTTCTGGACAAAGAACAAAATGTTGGTTATTACCTGTAAAGATTTTCATAGTTTGGGTCTAGATTACCTGCAGTATCACATTCTCCCATACAATCTGCCCCATACACTCAGGTGCTCTGAAGGAGATTTATTTTTATGCCTTTCCACCATCTCCCAATTGGGACTCAGGATGGCTTACACATGGGGCAAGTGCCCCTAGATACAAATACAAATGATCCATCAAAAACAAAAAAGTAGATAAAAATAAAAACAATAAAAGTAACAAAATAGTTAAAAACACAGTTTCAATAAAACATAACAATATCAAACAGCCATGTGCATCAAAATTGCCATAGTGCAATGCAAATGTACCCACATTGTTATAACAAAGTAATAAATAAATCCCAATTTTTCTTGAAGATGCTCTGGTTTTTAAATTATGTCTAACTATACTATGGTCACTATTTTATTTTTACTATGTTAATGTATATAATTGTATTTTTATTTTGATTTGTTTTTATCTTCATATTATTGTAATTACCCGGGCTTGGCCCTATGTAAGTCGCCTCGAGTCCCTTTGGGGAAATGGAGGCGGAGTACAAAAATAAAGTTGTTGTTGTTGTTATTGTTGTTAAAGATTTCTCTTTGGTCAGCCTAGACAATATGTCCATCTCAGCTAATTTATCCTAGTCACCCTTCATCTTTTTTTCTATGTGTTTGCTCTTCCTCTTCTTCAGTTCCATTGGGATGTATTGATATTTAGCTTATTAGTCTGGTTTTATGTAACTCCAACCTTTGAAAGATTTGACCCTCACTTTTTGTTAACCAGAGAAAGGCACAAGGCCAGACATCTAGTCCAAAATCCAGCTGTTATTTCCAACCTACTGAATCAATAGGTTACCATTCTGTAATTGACTTTAGGGATTTACTCTAGTTGATATTAGCAATTGGATTTAGGCCCTAGCACAGTGGCTCCCAAACTTTCTTTATCTAGCACATTTGGATTACTATTGCCAGAAGGCCCAGGCAACTTTATCCTATAGGCAAGAATTCTGGCAGCTGAAGTCCAAAACATATTGGAAGCCCAACATTTGGGAAACACTGCCCTAGGATACTGCTATTTAGCTGCTATTCTGTGCACTGAATATCAACTTCATCTGAAATTCTGAAGCCTTTACATTTGAAGCCTATAATATTTCATTACTAACACACACAGAGACAGTCCTGATGCTTCCACATGGCCAGGTTTACTGGTGTCAGTGCAATTGAGACCAGTGATGGACACGGAAACAATTTCATTTGTTTGTTCACCTTACATGCCAAGGTCCTCTACCAGCCTGTGAGTGGAAAATTGCCATTTGCTCAGCTAATACAGGACTCCAACAAGAGGAAGTCATTAAATTCTTTAAATGAATAGCTAGACTAAGAAAGAAAATAACCTAGAATTGTTGTTACAATTACTGTGCTGCTTATGACTAATACTGCATGGAAACAACATGGAAAACATTTTTAGAAAAGGCTAGAGATGTGGCTCTAATACTTTACAGCCCATGTCAATCATGTGCATTAATAAAACACAGTCACTGTCATTTTCTCCATATGAAGCAAAAATAGCAACTAGGAGTGCAGTCATCAAAGTCTGCCATGTGGCCAGTCTTCAGTTTAACTCATACTAACTGGCATTAAGATTATGTGTAAGAAGAAGTCCATAATTATCAGCCATTAGCTACCACAAAATTATAATAGCTTTCAGCTCTAGGTGCTATTTTGATTCCAGGTACCATCAGCAGTCATTGCATGGCATACTGAACAGAAGTCAGATCCACTCTTAAATAAAAAAAACCACCACATACAAAGGATAAAAACAGAAAATAAACTATATGCATGCTTTTAAAAACCATTTGGTATAAAAAAGCCCAACATGGCAGATTAAAAACCTTAAAATCATATTCTTAAAATCACACTGTTTGGTTTCCTTTGTAGATATATAGTCCTTGAATAGAGATGGAAAAATAGTCAAAAATGTGTCCTCATGTGTCAGACAAGAAGAATCCTGGACTGAATAATTCTTTGCTGTTTGGGTTTTATTCTATGCAAAATTCTTATATGATTTCAATGCAAAAAGCAGCATTTTTAGCACAGAAAACAGTATTTTCCCCGTGCAGTTTCCCCACACAAAATTTGCTGTTTTCTGTGTAAAATAACATGGTCAAATTTTGCAAAGAATACGTCCCAAACTAAAAATGTTTTATCTTTCAAAACTTACTACAGATCACATGCCAAGTTGATTGTTGATTATGCTTTTCTGAAACAAATCTTAGAAATCTCCAAGAAGCAAGGACTGATAGTTATTTGGAACTTCAATAATCCCAATATCTGCTGGGAGACTAACTCTGCACAATGCAGGCCATCCCAGAAATTCCTGGTATGCTTTGTAGATAATTTCCTATTTCAAAAAGTGGCTGAAGGAATAAGGCAATCAGCAATCCTAGACTTGATCCTAAGCTATAGGAAGGAATTGGTTTCTGGAATCACTGCAGCTGATACTTTCAGGGGAGTGACCATGTAATGCTAGAATTCATGACTGTGAAACAGATCAAAGAAGAATATAGATAAACATGAACCATGTATTTCATGAAAACCAATTTTATCAAGCTCTAGGAAATATTGGACAGATTTCCATGACCAGAAATATTAAAGGAAAAAGATAACCCAGTGTTAATGAAATTCCATGAAAAAAAGCATTTCTAAAAACACAATACAAGCAATTCCATCAAGCAAGAAAAATGGGAAACATTTGTAACTAATGTGGCTGCACAATGAACTCAAGGTAGAAGTGAAAAGAAAAAAACATCATGTAGAAAGAATGTAGGAAAGACAAATCATCAAGGAATACTACAAATATGTGACCCAAGCTTGTAGGGATAATACAGGACAAGCTAAAACTCAAAACGAATTGAAACCGGCTAGGTAAGCAGGAAGCAACAAAAAAGTTTTCTTTTCAAATATTTTGAAGCAAGAGATTGAGAAGGTGGGACCATGGCTCAGCAAGGATGGTAAAATGTTAACAGAGCACAATGAAAAGGCAATTACTCAATGCCTATTTTGCTTCCGTTTTCTCCCAAAACAGAATAGTGTGCTTCCATGCATCAGTAGAAACCTTGGTAAAGTATCCAAGTTACAAATCAAGATTGATAAAGTGTTAGTCAAGAATCACCTGGTTAGCCTAAATGAGTTCAAATCTGCAGGGCCAGCTGGACTTCGGCCCAGAATATTGAAGGAAGTTGCTGTCATGCTCATGTGCCATCATTTTTCAGAAAATCTTGGAGAACGGGAGGTGTGCGACACTGGAAACAAAACAAAACATTGTCCCTCTCTGGAAAAAGGGCAAGCAAAGAGGAGGATGCAGGCTTGTTCTCTAATACTTCAGAAACTTTAAGTTACCGGATATTTTAATTGAGCAGTAAAAGATTTGGCTGGGAATGCTCTTGCTGGAGATCTTGCATTGAGCAGGGGATTGGACCTGACGTTCCATGTGTCCCCTTCCAACTCTATGATTCTATAACTGAAAGAAGGAAATTACTTTAATTACTTTTTCCAAAAAAAAAAAAAACCCTCTGCAAGAAAGGAATTACCAAAATTACAAGTAAAACATTCTGCCTGGTATCTTAAAAAAAGAGAGAAGATAATCCAGATTCTGTCCTGATCTTCTCCAAAATTTATAAAAATTACCGGTACTGTTCTATTATCCAGGTGGAGGCTACAAGGGGGAGCTTGTAGAATAACTGCCATTCTGAGCCAGAAGATATCATTCCACCATGTCTCCTGTGTCCGTATAACAATATAATAATATATAATAATTATATTATACTATACTAATCACCTTCGCAGAAGCATACGAGAAGCTCGGCCTCTCATTGAACATTGAGAAAACCAAAGTGCTCTTCCAACAGGCACCAGCTAATCCCTCTGCAAAGCCAGGAATACAGCTTAACAGTGTAACATTAGAAAACGTTGACCATTTCCGCTACCTTGGCAGCCACCTCTCCACAAAAGTCAACATCAACACCGAAATACAACACCGCCTGAGTGCAGCATTTTTCCGTATGAAGCAGAGAGTGTTTGATGACCGGGACATCCGTAGAGATACCAAGGTGCTTGTTTATAAAGCCATTGTCCTCCCAACCCTGCTCTACGCCTGCGAAATGTGGACTGTGTACAGACGTCACACCAAACTCCTGGAGCATTTCCATCAGCGTTGCCTCAGGAAAATCCTGCAAATCTCTTGGGAAGACAGGCAGACAAATGTCAGCATGCTTAAGGAAGCAAAGACAACCAGCATTGAAGCGATGGTCCTACACCATCAACTCCGCTGGACTGGCCACGTTGTCCGAATGCCCGATCACCGGCTCCCAAAGCAGTTACTCTACTCCGAACTCAAGAATGGGAAACGGAATGTTGGTGGGCAGGAAAAGAGATTTAAAGAAGGGCTCAAAGCCAACCTTAAAAACTGTGGCATAGACACTGAGAACTGGGAAGCCCTGGCCCTTGAGCGCTCTAATTGGAGGTTAGCTGTGACCAGCAGTGCTGCGGAGTTCGAAGAGGCACGAACAGAGGGCTTAAGGGAGAAACGTGCCAAGAGGAAGGAGCGTCAAGCTAACCCCGACCGGGACCGCCTTCCACCTGGAAACCAATGTCCTCACTGCGGAAGAATATGCAGGTCAAGAATCGGTCTCTTCAGCCACCTAAGAACACACACCCAAGTTGGAAGACGATCGTCCTCGAGCTACGAGGGATCGCCTAAGTAAGTATATTGTATATGCATATAATATTAATAATATTATAATGTAATACAATATAATAATAATAAGTTATTATTATTATCATTAAGTTATTATTATTATTAATAATAATAATAATAATAATAATAATAATAATAATAATAATAATAATAGTCCTAGACACTTGGGAAGTGTCCGACGTGTGATCCAGTACAACAGCCAGCAGAGTGTCTGCTGTGGACTCAACTTGTTGTGTTTCAAATAATACTAATAATAATACACTATTATAATGGTATATTTATATTACATGTAATATTACTAATAAGATTACAATATAGTGTTATAGCACACTATAGCAATATATAATGCTTATATTGTGCTATACGAAAAATATAATATATTGTATGTACATATGACTTGTAAGCCACCCTGAGTCCCCTTTGGGGTGAGAAGAGTGGGATATAAATGTTGCTAATAAATAAATAAATAAATAGTCCATTTTACAGGGGTGGAGGGTAGGTTGAAGTAGTAAAACTATCCCCCCCCCCCCGTTTTTCTGTTATTCCCCCCAACCATGTCCCCGTCATGGAAACAATCCTCATTTATGGCAAGTGGGGAGGGAGCATAACCAGAGAAAAGGGGGAAAATGAGTTTTCTCCATCAACTCTCACCTGTAAAATAGGCTATCCTTCTCTCTCTTGAACCCCCTTGTGGCCTCTGCCTGGATAATGGAACAGTGCCAAATTACCTTCTTTGGATTACACTTTTCAAAATCACCTAACCACTGCTAGAGCTCAAAAAATTTTTGAGGTCTTTTAAAAATTAAATAAAATGTACTGACTGTACTAATTATTTTACTAAATATCATCCATTGTTTTCATATATACACTAGGTAGCCATATCACTGGGACATATTAGGCATGTGTGATCAATTAAAAATGTTTCAAAAATAATGACAAAATTAGAAGGCCCTGTCATTTGTTTCTAAAGTATCATTAGTAAAACTTTTGTTACTATATGTGATGCCTCATGGGCCTTGTAGTCCTGTGCCCAGTGTCACTGTGGTAGATGAGGATGAAAACATGGGGTTTTCTCCGGATCAACAGCCAGAGTCTTTCCAGATGCCTGATGTTCTTGTCCAAGAACCAATTAAAACTGACCTTGACCAACGCTCACCTCCCTTCGCTAGAAAGCAATCCTTCTCGGCAGATAGGGGAGTGAAAGAGAGAATTCGCAGGAGTGCCCGAATTGCTGCCAAGCAAGACACTGATTAGCCATGTTTCCCCTGGGAAAATCCAGAGAGTCTCACACCTGCAAGTTGGGTTTCGTTCCCTGTTCTCTAGGGAAAGAGAACGCTGGACGCCCGTTTGGCGGGAAACGAGACCCAGATAAAAGTATCGGGCTCTGTTGATTCTTTGCGGAGACAACAGCTCAGCTTCGGGAGTGAATTCCATGTTTCCAGCCTAGTGTGGACTTCACTAAGTCCGCAATCCAGTTTCCTTGCCTTGCCTGTTCAAGTATCCAAGAATTGCCTTGCTTTGTTCTCAGCCACGGATATTGTTCTTAGAATCAAGTTTTTGGACTACCTTGCCTTGTTTGAACCACGGACCTTGTTTCCTAGATCCAAGCCTTATTCCCAGCCTTCTTGTGGATTTACCTTGTGCCTTGAAAGACTTTGGACAATTCCCCACACTATTGCCTGACAATAGTGTGTGTTTCGGTTATTGGATTTTACCTTTGAACTTTAATATCATTTATTGGACAAACTATTCCTGGACTATTTTAGGCCTCATTTGAAAGGTCTGTTTCTGGACTATATTCTCTACTTGCTTTTATCCTTCTTATATATTTCCTTAATAAAGATATTAGATAGTTTTATTGGCCTCCGTGTTTGGTTCTTGGTGCTCCATTGCCCTGGTGTGTGACACTATAACGAGAGTAACAAATTTCTGTTATTTTTTATTATTGTAATTGTACAAGTGAGGAAATGCCAGGGGCTCATTTCTTTTTCATTTTTATAGCTATTGGGGTGAAAAGCGCTACAATGATAGCACTTATTTACCACTGTTAGTCCATCAAGCTTCAGGATGTTTCACTTATCCATGGATGTTTGGGGAATTTTCAAAGCTTTTACAAACAACATTTTAAAAACTACAAGAGCTGTCTCCTTGAATTTTCTACACAATGACACAACATAACAAGGAATCACTCCCCCCCCCAACTTTTGAAAATATTCATACACTAACTGATCTCAGTGAATTTTTGACAGAAATGCTTTTTTTTAAGAAAAGCCACAACAGCTATCTCATTGAATGTCTCTCTATCATGTGAGACAATAAAACTTCCATTTAGGGATTTCTTTCCAGTCCAGCACAGAGATTTACTTACTAGAAGTATCAGTTGCTCCTCCTCTTTGCAAATGCAACCATTTTTGGAACCCTGGCTGGCTACTCTCATGGAGGGAAAATAGCTCTCTCATATCCTGATTGGGGCTTTCTGATGCTAAGCAGAGAAATGTAGTTTAGGGCAGGGCCTTTTGAATTCGGCTGGGCTCTTATCTTAAGGCTTATGCCGCAGCAATAGACACTGCAAAGAACTCTTTCTTTGCAGCTAATATTGCGTCCACACAGAACCGTCCGGCGGAGCTGTTCCGAGTTGTCAGAGGTTTGTTATATCCCGTCCCTCAAGACAAGATCCCTGACAACTCGGCAGCCCGCTGTGAAGCATTTGCTCAATTCTTTGCGGACAAAGTCGCTTTGATCCGCTCTGGATTTGACACCATATAAACGGCAGTCTCCGAGGATGTAACAAGTGCACCTGCTTGTCCTATTTTGATGGATTCATTTCAATTGGTTCAGCCCGAGGACGTGGACAAGGTGCTTGGAGAGGTGAGGGCAACCACATGCATCCTAGACCCCTGCCCATCCTGGCTGGTGAGAGAAGCCAGAGGGGGATTGGCCGAGTGGGTGAAGGTGGTGGTGAATGCCTCCCTTCGGGAAGGCATTGTTCCAGCGAGCCTTAAATTGGCTGTGATCAAACCGCTGTTGAAGAAGCCATCACTAGACCCCACTCAATTGGAGAACTATCGGCCTATTTCCAATCTCCCCTTTTTGGGCAAGGTCGTGGAACGTGTGGTGGCTGCACAACTTCAGGCATTCTTGGTAGATACTGATTTTCTGGATCCAGCGCAGTCTGGCTTCAGGCCGGGACATGGTACCGAGACAGCCTTGGTCGCCTTAGTCGATGATCTACGCCGGGAACTGGACAGGGGGAGTGTGTCCCTGCTGGTTCTGCTGGACCTCTCAGCGGCCTTCAATACCGTCGATCACGGTATCCTTCTGGGGCGCCTTGCCGGGATGGGTCTCGGGGGTACTGTTCTTCAGTGGCTCCGGTCCTTCCTGGAGGGTCGTTCCCAGATGGTGTCATTGGGGGACACCTGCTCGGCCCCACAACCATTGACTTGTGGGGTCCCGCAGGGGTCAATACTGTCCCCCATGTTGTTTAACATATACATGAAGCCGCTGGGAGAGATCATCCGGAGTTTCGGGGTGAGGTGTCATCTGTATGCAGATGATGTCCAGCTCTGTCACTCCTTCCCACCTGTCACTAAGGAGGCTGTTCAGGTCCTGAACCGGTGTCTGGCCGCTGTGTCGGACTGGATGAGGGCGAACAAATTGAAACTTAATCCAGACAAGACAGAGGTCCTCCTGGTCAGTCGCAGGGCTGAACAGGGAATAGGGTTACAGCCTGTGTTGGATGGGGTCGCACTCCCCTTGAAGACACAGGTTCGCAGTCTGGGGGTTCTCCTGGATTCATCGCTGAGCCTGGAGCCCCAGGTCTCGGCGGTAGCCAGGGGAGCCTTTGCACAACTCCGCCTTGTGCGCCAGCTGCGCCCGTTCCTTGGGAGGTCTGACTTGGCCACGGTGGTCCACGCTCTGGTTACAGCTCGTTTGGACTACTGCAACACGCTCTACGTGGGGCTGCCTTTGAAGACGGCTCGGAAGCTCCAACTAGTACAATGGGCGGCAGCCAGACTAATAACAGGAGCGGCTTACAGGGAGCGTACTACTCCCATGCTGAGCCAGCTCCACTGGCTGCCGATATGCTACCGAGCCCAATTCAAAGTGCTGGTTTTGACCTACAAAGCCCTAAATGGTTCTGGCCCATCTTACCTGTCTGAACGTATTTCCCCCTATGAGCCTTCTAGAACTCTTAGATCATCGGGGGAGGCCCTGCTCTCGGTCCCACCAGCCTCGCAGGTAAGGCTGGTGGGAACGAGGGACAGGGCCTTCTCGGTGGTGGCTCCTCGGCTGTGGAACACCCTCCCCAGCAACATACGGCAGATACCAACTCTCCTAGGCTTCAGGAAAGCCTTAAAGACATGGCTGTGCACACAAGCTTTTAATGAATAAGAACATGGACTTTACATGACCTGTACGAAGAATCGAGGATTCTGGATGAATGGATTTTAATCTTGGACATTCTTAAAATTTTATATAATGTGATTTTATTTTGTAATGGTACTTGTTTTATATGAACTGTTGTTTTGTAGATTGTTTTATATGAATTGTTGTTTTTACATTGTTTTTAGGCATTGAATTTTTGCCTGTTTACTGTAAGCCGCTTTGAGTCTCCTCGGAGAGAAAAGTGGGGTAAAAGTGATGTAAATAAAATAAATAAATAAATTCTTTGGCATAGGGCTCCTCGCCTTCCCAAACTACATTTCCCAGAATTCTGTGCTTTCTCAGTCTCTTTCCCAGAAAACTCTGCTTTCTCCTTGCTGCTTCTCTCTCCTCATGGTGAGAGGTCAATTTAAAGATGAAAGGTAGCCTTTTGGTTTCACTTTGCTTCCTTGTGCTGAAAGTGAAACTGACTTTGGGAGGCTTCTGAGATTTACAAAATGCAAACAAAAAAGTATTGGATAAGTTTTGATTCTTAAGGTTTTGGCGTGGGCCACAGCCATGCGTCTGATATCTCATTGTAAGTATGAATTTAACAAATTTGATATGACTTATGACAACTAACAAAAAAAATTGCTCATCCTAGTGCATATAACTCATTATTGTCAATTGTATCTTAGACTGACTTGACAATTTTAAGTTACATTTGCCAGGGAATAAATACTATTGAAAATATTATAACATATAACAGTTCTGAAGTACCTTTACTTCTAAAATTAATCTCAGATTTTCCAGATTGATTTAGAAATGCTACAGATTGGAAGCTTTTCTACAATTGGGTCAAGACTTCCCCCTATAATTCAAGGTGGGAAACACGTGCCCTTTTTTCAAATGTTGCTGGTATGAAACTCCCATCAGACCTAATTCTTACTGCAGTCGACAAAATGAGGAAAGTACTTTTCCCATCTATTCCTGCTATAATATGTTCTTTCTCATACATTCTATTAAGTCCCCATGGGAAGAAAAGCAGGATAATAATAATACTAATAATAATAATAACAATAATAATAATTTTATGGCAAACCAAGAATAATTCTACCCTGTCCACTAGAATATTTATTCTTGTTTCACATCCTAAAATACTGATTTCCAATATTGTATTTTTATTGCAGAGTTCAGTCACCGTATACTGTCCTGTCTGTTAGTCAAAGACAATTTGTGAAACTGTAAGAATAACATATAATGAAACTCTTTTGATAGCCTCCTTATCACCTACAATTTAATTTCAATTTTAAAAATTCTCTTTCTCTGCATGTGACAAATTGTTTAGTATGCAAATAGTATTTTTGTCAGACTCCTGAGGGTAAACAATAATTTTACTTAGAATTTTATTTTATTTTTAATAGGGATCCTGTCTAATTATTTATGCAAAATACTTTATACATTCTTAAGCTGATTAGTAAGCATCTTACAAGACAAAAAGGCTTTACAAAATTAGAAACAGTGTTGCATTACAAAACTGCTAGGACACGGGAAAAGAGCTGCTTTGAATGGAAGCTGAAATAGTAAAATGCTCAATAAGTGCCAATAAACAATTGCCCAAGAAGAGCTGGGTTTACGTATATGCAAAAGCAATGCAATAAATAGATCTCTGGTCATCCATAATTCTTGCAAGAATGGGAATGAATCTGGAGGTGGACACTAGGCTTGAGCGATCCATGAAAAATGGATTCTAAACTCGTTTCAAAAGTAGGGGGCGCTAGCGTTTCGTTTATGATATCATTTCTGAATTTTGCCCTCCAAAATTTTCGAAATTTAACGAGAATTCGTTAGTTTCAAAAGTAATTTGTTAATGGCGGACGCGCATGCGCAGTGGCCCAAAACAGCCCCGGGGGGCTTTTATGGGGCTCTCCTGCACTCATTTTTTCAGCTATCCTGATCAAATTTGGTACAGTGGTAGAACACAATCCACCCTGCTTGCTCACCAAACTGCAGAGCATTAGCCCTTTCCGCAGATTTATTGCACAATTTCATAGTTTATATAAAAAATCTTTATTTAACCATTGCAAAAATCTGATCCTGCTTTTAAATTGTTATTTCCTGTTCAATGGGATTTCCTTCACTGTGAAACTCCTTCTTCTACTTGTGTAATATTGTTTCAGTGCCCGTAAATCTGTCAAAATGTTAGGACATTGGTGGAAGGGATTGCGTTACAGGGGGGAAAGAAGTGTTGTTTGTTGTTTGGCAACGTGTTCCGGGTATAACTATCAGAAACCCTTCTCTTACTGTTGTTCTTATTCTGATACTGTAAAATGGGTATACCAGTATTTGCCTGACTTTGCAAGCGTTGATAGGAGTAAGATACCAGCCAAACCACACTAATGTGCACTGCAGGAAAATAAAAGGCAAAAATACAGCCTCCCTTTTTGAACAAGTTCTATTTCTGTGGATTATGGGTAGTGCTGCGCCGTTTGCCTGACTTTACAAGCGTTGATAGGAGTAAGATACCAGCCAAACCGCACTAATGTGCACTGCAGGAAAATAAAAGGCAAAAATACAGCCTCCCTTTTTGAACAAGTTCTATTTCTGTGGATTATGGGTGCTGCTGCACCATTTGCCTCACTTTACAAGTGTTGATAGGAGTAAGATGCCAGCCAAAGTGCAGTGCAATAAAATAAAAAGGAAAAATACAGCCTCCCTTTTGTCCAAGTTGTATTTGTGTGGATTATGGGAGTTGCAATGAAAAGATTCCTAATAAAACCCCCCAAAAAGCTGCTGAATTAGTAATCCTTTTGCCACCAGCAGAAAAATTGCAGTGCTGGTGGGAAAATGGCAAACGCCAAGCTGGTGGGGAAAAAAAGCCCACACACAGGCCCTTTTTAAAAACACCCTCCTTCCTCCAGAAAAACCCACCCTTCTTTCCCTCCTCACCCACCCTTTCCCCCCCGGTCTTCTTTGGATCAAGCTTAGCTCAGCCAAGGAAGCTGTGACGCAGCACTGAAATCTTGCTGGAATCTCAGTCTAAGCCTAGCCTTCCAACCACCCTCTCTCTCCAGATCCCCGGTGCGAATGAGCCACGAGGCTCCCTGCAGTCTCTTTTGATTCAGCACATACAAGCCCCTCCCCTGAGTGAAACATGCTCTCCAATTGGCTACAAGGGGGAAACAACAAGCTAGGAAGCCCCAGTGCACTGAAACAAGTTTGGGTGATTTGCAAATGAATTGTTTTTCTAACGAAAAAACCGACGACATCAGAAAAATTGCCTATCGCGGTTCGAAACTGCGGGATCCACATGACGGGATAATGCGATTCTAATATCGCTTCAAAAGCAAACGAATTACTAACGACAAATGGGGAAATCGAATTATTTGAGCAACCACAGTGGACACATTGAACTTCCTGAACATTTGGTGGGGGGGGGGGGGGGGGGAGAGGATGGGATACCAAAATGATAAATCACATTTTCAAACATAAATGCTTTCAGGGGGAAAACTTTTCCTGTGTAATATCCTGCCTTCTCTGCAGGATTTGACAAGCAGTTCAGACAACACAATCTTCCAGTTGCCACTAGCTCATGTTTTCCCACTCGTCTGTCTCCCTTTTTTCTTATAACAGCAAATTCTTTGAGGATGAAAATTTGGAATAATTGACAATATCTTTTGATAAGTAATTCTGGGAGCCAGAACTTAGAAATGTTCCATTTTTAGACTGGAGCTCGCAGAATCCCTGAGACAACACGACCATTGCCCTTGCTAAATAAGGGATGTTGAGTGCTGTCATATGTCATAGTAGCTGTGAGAACGATTCATACCTCATGCATTTTTCAGGTCCATGCATTTTGCAGTTGTGTTTTGCCATTTCTTCTCAGATTGTTTCTGTTACAATGCTAGAATGTGTGGGTTCAAACCCTTGTTTGAGTATGGCAGGTGGCTTTGGATAAGCTGTGTCTTTCAAATCCATTTCTCACTCTGCAAAGTGAAACATCAGTGGCTTCTCTCAAATGGGGGATGCAATGATTTCTCTTGTAAAGGGACCACAAAGCACTTCGTATAACAAGAGCTACAGAAATTATGAACAATTACCACCTCTGGGATCAGCAGGTGTCTGCCAAAAAGCTTTTAGAAGGACAACACTGTATTTCCCAATAGAGAAGACTACTTTAATTTATATATTGACATTATGTTGTTATTTTTGATACTTTGCTAATGGCCTCTCTTGAACATCTGGAGCACATCAATCTGAGGCCTCTGGGGACCTATTTACTAATGACTCCATGTAGCAAAGAGCAGGGTGAGTACTTGGAACATGGAGTGGAGCGGCATATAGGAAAGGAGACTATCCTCTTGGGAAATTGACGCCGAAAGCCATCTCCTAACCCTTAACTAGAATAGATTCACTAAATCAATGGAATCTACACAAGTCATGACTTAATATTCAGGAACTGGTCTAGTGCATCTACTGCACTTAGAGCTAGTTATTGGATTTCACCGTGAGAATAAGGCAATTAAAACTTGAATATTCTATGTAAACATGGCTTTCAGAAAACCTAGATTTAGAGGAGGGAGTAGTCAATTTGGTAGTCCATGAAATTCTGTCAGCAATGTCATCCAAGGGCTAAAGAGGTACAAACTGTATACATGATCTCAGTCAGTTCTTGAATTCAATTTGCTATGTTTTATTTCACACATAGAAAGTTGTACTGTTTTTGTTTTTAAATTATAATTGTTATCTCATTGCAGCAGACACAGCATCAGCAGCAGATGTTGGATATTAACTTTTGTACCAATATAATGAACCCTGCTACGTACATTTATGTGTGTATATCCAAACTGTTTGAGATATGTCCTTAAAAATAACATTCAAAACACCGTGCGTCATGTATGTAAGTTGTCTAGGTTTTAGGACCAAACATGTCACTGTGCTATGCCCTGCAGACAAATACGTTTCCTATCCTGTGATGTGTGGAAGCATCTGAGTAGGGAAAAATGTAGAAATAGTAACAAAGAACTGGGAGAATCCATGAACTTTAGTCCACTGAACCTTTCAGAAAAGGTTGCTTATGATGAATTTGGTCTCATTAGTTATATCATTTATCCTTTGCCTTTACACTGAAGGGGAAAATGATGTATAATTATTAAAATCAGAATGAGCTGAAAATTACATATTTCACTAGAATGGATAATCTTGGGCTCACTTTCTTTTCTATGCACTTGAATCTGGCAGTATATTTTCAGACTGGGGTTTCCTTTTCATGTAATTCACTTTTTCAGGAATACACGGAAATATCAAATTGTCTTGCACAAAGGAATCAAAAATTGCAATAGAAATGAGGGAAGAAATTGACAAATTATATTTAGACTTACTGGATTATTTAGCATTGCAAGGTCTCATGAAGTCTCAAAGAACTACTACCCTTCCCTTGAAGAATAATCTCAGGGCCCTTCCACACAGCTATAAAACCCAGCATATCAAGGCAGATAATCCACAATATCTGCTTTGAACTGGGTTATCTGAGTCCACATAGCCATATAATCCAGTTCAAAGCAGATAATGTGGCATTTTAAACAGCTGTGTGGAAGGGATCTCAAAGTAAGCAATGAAGAAGAGAGTACTCACACACACAAAAAGGCAGGAGCAGATTTAGGATACCCTCATGGGCCTAGACATCTTTAAGGCAGCAGATCCTATCTGATTCTCACCATATCTTAAGCTTTGGCCAAATAGCCAGGGCTTCTCCAAGGTCTCAAGTTGCCAAGGGAGGATAGAAATATTATTTTTAAAAATACAGTGTACAGGTAGTTGATAAAACCACTTTAATGGCAACCATCCAATTATAGTTTTAGAGGCATATGCACTCCCCCCCCCCTTTCTTGAATCCCTCAATTTTTGGTATACTGAGAATGAAACCTTAACTGTAGATGTCAGCTGAACCTGAAAATCAGCTAAATGTTAGTGAAGTCAGGATGACAGAGCTGATAATCATGTATCTCCTGTATAAAAGAGGAGAAAAAGAGGTGACTGTCTGGTCTATATCCTTGCTTGGTGTCTTTTCCTGATGGTAAAGGGCATGAAGAACCACATTATAATCAATCATTCTTTGCAACTGTGAAGAGACACAGAGGACACCAGGGTTTAACTACAGGAGATATATCAATTTTCTCTCAGCCACAATTGAACAAGAGTAAACCTCTTGGGGGCACAATGAGATTTAACCATTACAACACTGAAACAAGGGAATCTCAAATTGAGCCAGAGAATGGCAGGTCCAGCCTTGTGAACATTAGTCAAAAAAGATTATTCATGCTTGATGAAAAGAGCCCTGGATTGCACAAGTCACAGCTTGTGCAAGTTTTCTACTTGCGTGAGTGGTGTGATGTGGGATAAGGAGAAACCACAGTAAATGAAACAGCAGGGCATATGATTAGAGTTCAGAAATTCTTACCTGCTGAGGTTTTGCTTCTCTTCCATGAACAAGTCCCTCTTAGGTTATGCTGATCACGTCAACAGTAGCCTATTTGTATAAGTCACACTGGGTCAAACTCCTAATTATGAATCAGCTTGGGAAGACGGCTGGTAAAGCAGTCTTAGAAACTGGAATGACACTATTGTGAGACAGATGTTGAAAGGGCTTTTGACCGCTATCTCTCTGGTAGGCCATCAGGATCATCTCCTGATACGTCTGTAGCAGTATGTAAAAGATGAAGCATTATTTGGGGGGGGGGGGGGAGCCACTTTGAGGATGAAAAGTCAGATTTTTCTCTTTCTATTCCCTGTTCCATCACATGTATATGGCATGACTCAAATATGCAGCAAATCTTTAGCCTCAAGGGTGTTGAGGTGAAAATACAGCCTATGATTTATAGTCAGTGATTTCTAGCCAAATGGAAAGTAATTACAAAAAGACACGCAGAGTCTCCAAAAGTCACCTAGACATCCAACAGGTCAGAGTAGGTAAAAATAATTATGCTTGCCCCCTCATACTCTTAGAGGTTGACATGGACAATTATGTGGTCTGAGCAATAAAGTGACTCAGCTTTCTAGTCCTCCCAGACACAAGTTGGCTCTCCTTTTGGTATGAACAGAACATCCCAGCTAACTCAGCAGAAGCAATGGATGAGTGTCTACAAGACAACTGAACAACTGCCTACAAGCCAGTCAACTATGACTGTCAATGTGGCAGACTGAACAGCGATTAACCAAGATCCTCTGTTGCTTCAAGTCTTTGTCTGTACATGTATGGCCCATGTCTAGAAAAAGAATAATTGTTATCCAGGTTTTATGTTAACTGTAACAAGGTACAATATGTATTTATATACAAGAATCGTCAATTCTTTGGGTAATTCTCAGAGAAAAGTGGAGACCTGTGACCAGGCATGTAGCCAGGGAGGGGGCTTGAGGGGCTTTACCCCCCCACCCCCGAAATTCCCAGGGTGGTCTGTGAGAAGGCCTTATATTTATTATTTAAACTGTTATGTTTATTCATATCATGATCTGATCACCATGCTCAATATATCCCATATGCATGGGGATATTGGGATCATGATACAAAAGGTTTGCTAGGGCAAATCCTCTCTCACTCAGACTCAGCCCCCCCCCCCAAGCAAAATCCCAGCCCCTCCCGAACCAAAATCCTGGCTACGGGCCTGCCTGTGACCAATATCTATTTTTCCATGGATGTACCCTTGACCTTGCACAGAGTCTGCATCTACAGCTTGAAATTGTTAAAAAAAATACAAAAGGCAAACACTGCTTTTGTCATTTCATATAAGTGACACCATTTTACTACACCATGGTATATAGTGCAACTTGAACATCCATGGATTTCGGTTTCCACAGAAGGTCTAGAATCAAACCCCAGCAGCAACTAAAGAGCCCACTGTAATGTGAAAAAATTGGAGTGTTGTGTTTGTCAGAAAAACATAACCTTTGGCCACTAGGGTTTCAACTACTGGTTGAAAAAAAACAACTTTTTTCAACTGGGTGTTCTCCAACAGGCATTTAGAGTGGCTGGCTAAAGGTGTACCCTGAATTGATAGATTAAGATATGGACTGGGCAGTAGAAAGGCACCTGCAGATGTCTAGAGACTTCACTATGCATATCTGGTAACAGTCTTGCCTTTTGAGGTCAGCACACACAAACTGACATTTCTTTGTCCTGGCTATCCCTAAGCTTATGCTTAATTTGCCTTCCCAGACAAAATGACAATCTGGAGTCAAGATGCTGAGGAGATAACTGAGTCGGAGCTCCTCAGCAACATAGTTCTGTCTTAAGCATTCCTTTAGGGGTGATAATTGTGACAAGGAAGCCAGAAGGACAGGCTTGGCTTCAGAGTCAGGTTCCCTCTCAGGTTTCTCTGAGTTAATTGGCAGAGCTGGAAATAGACAGGATCTTAGGAGTTAAATAACAACACCCAAATCACACATATATTCGGCATTGCCTCTCACAAATCAAATCTGAACACTGACTTCTCGGGTTTCCTTTACAATGTTACCTCCATTACAACTAGGAGGAGAGAGCACAATGCTAGCCTTTACTTCATTAAAACTATCAGAAAGGGAACTGCATGTCATTTCCCAAGAAAGTTATACATTTTTTTCTGAAGGAAGCTGTCAGTCAGCTGGCAGATTACCTAAACCTTTGATCCAGGTCGGCTGGGGTGGGGGCTCAGTTCTTGTCCTCCCAATGGTGTTTCTTGCTTTAGTTGTAATACAATATCAAAACCATGCTCAGACCCAATCCAAGAAATGTGAGTGCATGAGGCAGATCAACAAATTACATTACACACACACACAAATAGATATAAGACAAGCCAAAAACTACCAAAAGACAGCCAAGTTATTCTGACATTTGAGGCAGAAAATCTCAGAGTAAAAATACAATGACAAAACGTTAAATACCTAACCATGTTTTGCCTTTTCATGACACAACTAAAATCTGGTGCCTGAGGCAGTAACTTCAACCTCCCAGATGGCAAGGCTAACCCTCGCCATCTATTTGTCTCTTTATGAGAAAAAGAGGGAAAGATGCCAGTATGTTTCTTTAAAAGGGAAAGTTATATTATAAAGTTCAAAAGTCTACAAACGTTTGGTTTTTATAGCATCTAACAGCCCATTATTAAAGTCTGTCAGTGAAGCCAGACATCCTCAGACACATCTCTGTAAACATCACCAGAGGAGGAACTTGTGCTTCAAGCTGGTGGCACAGCTCAGACAGCAAAGACAGGCACCTAGTTCAATGGTTATTTCCCCAGTTCTTTTCCCCTACCTACTAGAAACCACTTGCATGTACTAACAATGCACATCTGAGTAAATCATACACAGTCCCCATACATTGACACATACAATTCTCAACACATATACAGCTTTGTACCATACCACTGTTTTTGGATAACTTTATTATGATATTAAAATACAATATGATTAAATCTTAAATTATAAGTTAAATATTTCTATCAAAGGGTGAAATGAAACCAGTTTTGCTGGACAACTAAATGAAGACAGAGGAAGATATACAGTGTGTAAACATAGGCACCTTTTTCTCTGTCTTGGAGAATACCGTGCTGAATACAGTCACTGAATAGAGGACTCCTACTCAGAAATAAGAGGAATGTATATTGTTTGAAGATGGAACTTTATATCTTCAGAACTCTATAAAGCTTCCCAAAATGGCTTCTACTTAGTTTAGGTACATCATCTAAAATTATTTCCAGCTTTGTTAATACAAAAGTATGTTCGAGTTTTTCCCAGTTTCTGCTTCCAATTTGCCAAGAAACCTAGCTGGTTTGCCTAAGGATGAGGACATATTTTGATATTCACAGAATTCAAGGTGTTCAAAAATGGCAGCACAGACACTGCTTTTTTCCCCACACCCCAATCTATGAGTTTAAAAGGTAACCTGAAGTGCAGTCTCTCATCATAAGAATGTAACTAAATTCAAACTCCACAATTTTAGAACTGTTTTGTTACTTGAAAAAAAAGTATAAATTTCTACTCCTTCCCATCACTTTGTTTAGCACTTAGCCCAAAGGTAAGATAATAAACTTCATAATGTCTGTGGGTCAATTTTCTGCCCTTTGGACCTTCAGGGGAAAAGATAGACTGCCAAAAATGCCTACCTAAAAATGAAGAAAGACAGAAGTAGTTCAGAATTATTTCTAGGTTTGAACAACTAGTAATTTTGGAACATACAATCATTCAGACTGTGAAGTTCACAGATTTCTAAATGGCTTGGAATTGAAATCATAGAATCATACAATGATGGAGTTGGAAGAGACCTCACGGGCCATCTCGTCCAACCCCCTGCAAGGAAGCAGGAAAATCACATTCAAAGCACCCCTGACAGATGGCCATCCAGCCTCTGCTTAAAAGCCTCCAAAGAAGGAGCCTACATCACACTCCGGGGCAGAGAGTTCCACTGCTTAACAGCTCTCATAGTCAGGCAGTTCTTCCTAATGTTCAGGTTGAATTTCCTTTCCTGTATTTTGAAGCCATTGTTCCGTCTAGTCTCCAAGGCAGCAGAAAACTAGCTTGCTCCCTCCTCCCTATGACTTCCCCTCACATATTTATACATGGCCCTCATCATGTCTCCTCTCAGCCTTCTCTTCTGCAGGCTAAACATGCCCAGCTCTTTAAGCCACTCCTCATAGGGCTTGTTCTCCAGACTCTTGATCATTTTCTCCCTCCTCTGAACATTTTCGAGCTTGTCAACATTAGGCTTGAGCGATCCATGAAAAATTTGATTCTAAACTCGTTTCAAAAGTAATTCGTTAGTTTCAAAAGTAATTCGTTAATGGCAGACGTGCATGCGCACTAGCAAAAAAAATAGCACAAGGGGAGAATTTACAGGACTCTTCCGCCCTCATTTTTTGAGCAATCTTCTTCAAACTTGGTACAGTGGTAGAACACATTTAACACTGATAGCTCACCAAAAGTCGGAACGTTCCCCTTATCCTCTGATTTTTGGCAAATTTTCATAGCTTTTATAATAAACCATTTTTTAATAATTGCAGAAATCTGTTCCTGGTTTGAAAGTCTTATTTCCTGTTTCATTGGGTTGTCTTTACTGTGAAAGTCATTGTTCTACTTGAGAAACTTTGTTTTTGTGGCTGAAACTTTGTTAAATTGGTGGACCAAACCATAATATGTTCCATCCATGTCGCTTGCACAAAGTTCAGGCAGTGTCATAGATTTTGCCATGTTTCTATGACAGAACCAATTAGGAAATGACATTTATCACCCAGGAACAGAAATCATAGTACACCATCAAATCATTCCTGACAGATGGCTATCAGCCTCTGAATAAGGAAATCAGTTCCTGGTTTGAAAGTGCTATTTCCTGAGAGTCATCTCTGGTTGTTTGAGAGTTTGTATTAATGCTATGACAGTCGACTCTCATTTAACCAGCACCCATGGAGAGCGGTCAATGTCGGATAACCGAGAGTCGTCTCTGGTTGCTTGAGAGTATGTATTAATGCTATGACAGTCAACTCTCATTTAACCGGCACCCGTGGAGAGCGGTCAATGTCGGATAACCGAGAGTCGTCTCTGGTTGCTTGAGAGTTTGTATTAATGCTATGACAGTTGACTCTCATTTAACCGGCACCTGAGGGGAGTGGTTGATGCTATGACAGTTGACTCTCATTTAACCGGCACCCGAGGGGAGTGGTTGATGCTGAATAACGCAGAGTCATCTCTGGTTGCTTGAGAGTATGTATTAATGCTATGACAGTCGACTCTCATTTAACCGGCACCCGAGGGGAGTGGTCGATGTCGGATAACTGAGAGTCATCTCTGGTTGTTTGAGAGTTTGTATTAATGCTATGACAGTCGACTCTCATTTAACTGGCACCCGTGGAGAGCGGTCAATGTCGGATAACCGAGAGTCGTCTCTGGTTGCTTGAGAGTTTGTATTAATGCTATGACAGTTGACTCTCATTTAACCGGCTACTGGCCGATGTCAGATAACTGAGAGTCATCTCTGGTTGCTTGAGAGTTTGTATTAATGCTATGACAGTTAATGCTATGACAATGTTTGACCCATCCACTGATTTTTGGCGATTTTTGAAGCAACTGTTAGCAGATCGATGGCCACGCCTCCCTGTCCTTCTTCCTTCCACTTTGATTGGCTTGCTAAGGCTTCTGGGAAATGGATTTTTTGGCTCATAATGGCGACTTGCTTCATTTCCACTTAAAAGAATGGTCAAAATTCAGAGGCTTGTTCTCCTGCATTTTGAAAGCTATTATGAAAGCAACGTTTTTTAAAAATGCTAGCAGATCGATGGCCATGCCTCTCCCTCCCTCTCTCTTCTGCTCTGATTGGCTGAGAGGCATGCCAACATGGCTTCTCCTCTCAGAGGGGCTACAGCTACATCCGAAGACATCAGAAACAAACGAAAAAAGGTACTTTTTTGATTCAAATTCGTAATATTTGTAAGGCAGTGAGCAGATGTTTCAAATGTCAATTCAAAAGTACTTGCGAAATGAATTTTTAATGAATTTAACGAACTAACGAAAAATTTGCTCAAGCCTGGTCAACATCTCCCTTCAATTGTAGTGCTCAGAATTGGACACAGTATTCCACGTGTGATCTGACCATGGCTGAATAGAAGGGCAGCATGATTTCCCTGGATCTAGACACTATATTCCTATTTATGCAGGCCAAAATCCCATTGACGTTTTTTGCCGCTGCATCACATTGTTGGCTCATATTTAACTTTCTGCTCATTCCAGGATGAAATGAGCAGAAAGAATGTGCCAAGAGAGCATGCCTGGGAATCTATGCTCATGTTATATGATTTTCATGTAATCTTGATTTTTTTAATGAACAGTGTCTTGGTCTTTCAGCTGAATCATCCAGTAGAACTGTACAAGATGACCAACAATGCCTAGAGAAGTTATCTCTCTAGACTGCTAGTGTCACGACCCAGGCTGCAGAGCACCAATAACCATACACAGAGGCCAGAATCTATCTAATATCTTTATTGAAGGAATATGTAAAGTTAATAAAAACAAGTGTAGAAAATAGTCCAGAATTAGACCTTTCAGGAAAGGTCAGAATTAGTCCAAAAAAGCAATGTCCAATAAGAAATATTAAGGTCCAAAGTTGTAATCCAATAACCGAAACACTCACTTTGCCAAGCAAAGTGAGGGGAGATGACAAGGTCCTTTAGTCCATGAAACTTGAGCGAGGCTAGGAAATAACTTGATACTTGAAACAAGGCTTGAACGTGGAACAAGGTAACTAAGAACAAGAACAAGGTCCGTGGAATAACTTGATAAATCCGTGGAACAAGGCAAGGATTGATCCTGGGAAACAAGGCAAAGTCCGTAGATAAACAAAGGCTGGGAAGCAAGGCGAAGGCTGGATAGCAAGGCAAGGCTTGAGCAGGAGCGAGGCTTGAACCGGAGCGCGCTGTCCAGACACAACTCGCTCCGTAGGCTGACGAATTGACTCCGCGAAGTTACTACGCGGGTAAAACACCTAAATAGAGTCTAGCTTCCCGCCGAAGCAGTTCTCTGGGAATCAGAACCGAAAGCTAACTCTGAGACCAGATGTGAGACTCCCCAAAGATTCTCACGAGAAGCAGTCTTAATTGGCCACATTCTTAGCTGCAATCCTCGCACTCCTGCGCGAAGCTGAATCCAAACTTCTCTGTTGTTTACAAAACTCCCGGCGCAAGAATACGGGAGAAGTAGGCTCTGGGCTTGTTTGACATACTTCTGGGAGACAACTTTCTTGCAGGTGCAAGGTTCCCAGATCTGCCTGGGAAAGATCTGGCTGAGAGGAATCCAGTTCAGACTGGGAAGGTAAAAAACCCAAGTTTTCATCTTCATCAGGAATTACAATGTCCTGAGCAGGACTACAAGGCCCATGGGTCATCACAGCTAGCATGATGGTATGGACAACTTCCAGGCAACCTTCCAATGGAAGTTATCTGTAGAATTGTGCTGGAGCCTTCTCTAGGCATTGCTAGGTTTCCCATGTGATTCTATGGGATCATCTACACTGACCATTTAACAACTTGAGCAACTACTTGAAACTATGGCAGTCATAAACTGCACACTGCCAATGTGCACTGCGGTGTACATTAAAGGAGATACAGCACTGGGCAGGAGAGGGCTAAGGACCCCCAGGGAGGGCTAATTGAATAAATGATTAAATGAATAAATTTCACTTTCCCGTTTTTCCCTCCCAAATGCCTCTGGGTGTGCTGATGTGCATCTCTGCAGGAAATGGGGAAAAATCTGCAAAGCATCTTGAGACCATATTCCATGTTCAATACAATCACTGTCCTGACCTCAGACCAGTTCCAGGTGTGACATTCTAAACATCTGCACAGTAAAACTATACATACATTGTCTGGGACACACACAAAAATCTCCCTGTTACATAGTTTTTGGAAATAATTGTTGTAACATAAATGTGTAACCACCTTATTTAAACATTGATTCACTATATAATCTCTTTTTTCATTTTTTAAATTTTTCAGATTTTTTTTAAAAAAAATGGCTTCAGGAAGTAAATGAGGGAGTAACTCATATTTTTCCAGGTTTCTCCAGGTTTTTTCCTGAGCCTTCAGATTTCTAAAACCAACAGAAAGTTTGTTGATTTTAGCTAAAAGATCAAGAAGAATTTAACCAAAACTTTATTATTTAAGGACAGTGTATGAATGTGTTTTGTTTCCAGTAGTAAAAGAATAAGAGATAGCAATTCTACTCCAATTAATTTTGTTGCAGCAAAATGTTATATGTTGTTTTTTAAAAAACGATTTCAAAGCATCTCTCGATACCTTCAAATGCACACTCAAACTCAGTGTAGAAGTGAACATGAAAAAATGGCTAAGGTCTCTCCACCCAGTTACCCAAAACTTCTATCAAAAAGGACACATTATGGTTAGAATAAAAAATTGCTCACTCGTTTTGCTGTTTTCTTTCCTTGACAGCAAACAGGTCAGACAAAAGAAAAGATACCGACATTTTACTGGCAGCACCAAGGATCCTGAACTAAATCATACATTACAGATGATTCTGAAAATAACTGAGGAGTGTTTTCAGAGTGGTGTGAGCACTTCCTTCAACACAGCCTTTTAAAACCTACAAATTGACCTTTAGGACTAATGTGTCTGCAGTGAAGAGTTCCATCATAAGAGGAAGGTGCTGAATGTGCCTTTTTTGTGCTTTTTTTGAAGTGAGCCTTGCAGCAGGCAACCACATCTAATGCTGTTTTTTTATTATATGCCAATTTGGTTTGCTTTGAGGACCATGTATTTGCTTTACGTCTCTTGCTAATTCCCATAAACTTCAACCAGTTTCAGTTCTCTTGGTGCTACATCTTTGTCTATAATAGAGAAACAAAGCTGATCTTTTGGAAAAAGTAAGGAATTGTTATATCATATATTACTCTCCACAGAGAGTGCATGTACGCTGTAGAATTAATGAAGTTTGACACCATTTTAATTGCTATGGATCAAAGCTAAGGGATTGTGAGATATGGACTTTGGTGAGGCACCAGAACTCTTTGGCAGAAAATGCTAAAGACCTTGTAAAACTAGTTTCCATGGTTCCATAGCATTGAGCCATGGATTTTAAAGTGGTGCCAAATACAGTAGCATTAATTCCACAGAGTAGAGGCACCTACAGGTGGCACGAGTGAAACACCATGTGAAACACAGCCTGATTTCAGTAAAGGTAAAGGTTTTCCCCTGACATTAAGTCTAGTCGTGTCAGACTCCGGGAGTTGGTGCTCATCTCCATTTCTAAACCAAAGAGCTGGCATTGTCCATAGACAACTCCAAGGCCATGTAGCCGGCATGACTCCATGGAGCACCATTACCTTCTCACTAGAGGAGTACTTATTGATCTATTCACATTTGCATGTTTTCGAACTGCTAGGTTGGCAGAAGCTGGGGCTAACAGTGGGCGCTCACCCTGCTCTCCAGATTCGAACCACGGACCTTTCGGTCAGCAACTTCAGTAGCTCAGCAGTTTAATCTGCTGCACCACAGGGGGTTCCTAGGCTGGTTTTAAGACATCCCTATTGCACACTCAAGTGATCCTACCATTTGTAACCAGAGTGAGATAAATGCAAGAGTTGAAGGATGCTAGTTATTTTGAATAACATGGGAAGATTCTTCCACTTCACACAGTTTGGTCCAAAAGCAATGCAAATATACATTTTAAGGCAAGTTCCAGGAAACATCTCTTTTGTAAGTTTGTTTCACATTGTGGCTTAAAGTATTTAATAATATTAAGGTGAACAGAGCTTGAAAGTAAGGCATTACAAGCAGGGCTGTAGCTAAGGGGGGGGGGGGTTAGGGGTTCAACCCCCCCCCCCAATTCAGTTTTTTAAAACTGTTTTACTCATGAATTTTAACTGATTAACCAAATCCCCATGAGTGTCCACTGAAGTTTATCTGTCTTGAGTGTCCACTGAATTTTATTGATGGAGCCTGATTTCTAAATTATTTTGCATTATGGAACTGCTCTTCATGATTCTCTAAAAAAAAGAGGTCCCCCCCCCCAAAAAAAAAAATTCTGGCTATGGCCCTGATTACAAGTAACTAAGGAAAGTTGTGTTTAAAAAGGCATAACTTCTTCACTTTTGCAAAATAACATAACAGTTGACAATATCTTCCTTTTTTTATGCATGCAAAGAGTAACATTTCCTTGATACTTCAAGAACATTTTCTGGTGTCTTATTAAGGGCCATTTCTTTGTTTCTTTTTAGTGTATTTTTCTAAAAGGTTGATTATGTAATTAGAAAAAGTTACAGTAATAAGTAACACCTGAAGTGTTACTTTAAAAAAATAAATGTTTATGTTTTGCTTGTGAATAACCAAAACTTTATGCTTGAGTTTTAAAAAGTCAAATTTATAGATTAATTGTGCTGTGCATTAACAAAAAAGAAACCATCCCATAGTAAATTAATTACACTGGCAATCCATTGGTATCAGCATATCCATTGTTACTGTGCAATGTAACATATTTTCCTGTTGCCATGTTCATTATATTTATTTTTACCAACCTCCATTCAAAAATACAAGAATTTGGAAAGAGCTGTGTTACCAAAGAATGCTGTGGGAAACAATAATTGTAGGAAAAATTCCCCACTGAATTATCTTCTGCAGGGTGTTATTTTTTTCTCCTTGTTGTTGAAGATGTTTTTTGGAATAAGTTTTCAACTGCTGGCAATTTAAACCTACTATTCTGGGTTTTCTGTGCAGCAGTCACTTAAACTGGCATCATACAAACCACCCTAAGCTTTGCCAATATTAAAAGTTTGCCAAAACTACTACCATTTAGTCAGGAAGACAAGGACAAGATAAAGACCTGATTATAGGTTTGGATTTACTAAACAGAAAGGAGTATTTCAACTGCACTAGAATATTTCTTACTAAGATTATCATTTAAGAAACACTCACACAAACCAATCTTGATTGACTAACCTCATGTTTATATACTGGAATATTGTTCTTGGCTGATGTCATGAAGTAGCCATGCGTGACTAGCTGGTTCATTGGGATTTGCAGCAGTAGATTAATAATGAAATGAAGTGTGCTATGTAGAGGAGTCCTTTTCAAACAATGCTTTGTGGCAGTATTTCCACAAGAAGAAGATCAGCCCAACAGTGGAAACTCAAAAAGATCTAGGAACAAATATCTGAGGTGATATGGCTTGAATCAAGGTGTACATGAAAGGTGTCAGTGGATGAATCTAACTACACATGCATTTTAACACTTTATAATTCGTGTTTTAATAGAGTTTAATATAGTTTTTAATTGACTTGGTATTGTTTATTGTTTTATTGATTTTGTTACTGTTTTATTGAATGTGTTTTGGGGCAATGGAATTTTGCCAACTGTTGTAAGCCGTCCCGAGTCCCTACGGGTGAGAAGTGCGGGGTAAAAATGATGTAAAATAAATAAATAAATCTATATTGAAGGGACAGTTATTCTAATGGTTGCATTTGTGTATCATGAGGCTTCCTGCATGGCAGAAGGGGGCTGGACTAGTTGGCCCTTGGAAAGAATGGAAAGAAAGAGGAAGGCTGAAGAGTCCAAATGTTGGGGGATTCATTTGCTGGTCAAATATTTATAACATAATACCCACAAATTTCATATTAAAGTTATTTGCCATTTATGATGATATTTTCAAAACATAGGTTGGGCAGATGACTACTGGGAATGCTTTAGCTGTTGCTTCCCATGTGGTTCTTTACACATTTATAAGGTGGACTACCACACTGTAACTTTTGGGGGTGCACACTTGTGGTCTTGCTCCCATGCAATAAGCAAAACCTATCATATAAGACTGGTCCCACTGGCAAAGGAGGTTTTCCAATGTGTAAGAAAGCAGGGCAGTCAGCAAAATAGCCTCCAGCCTTCTCTCAGCAATACCAAGGCACAGCTACTGTTGCATAGCACCTTGCTGCTGGAGGGGAGATTGGAACATCTTTGCAAATCTCTAGCGGTGTCTAACCTTTCATCCTCCAGGTGCTTGGGACTCCAACTCCAACAAGTCCTAGCCAGTTTGTCCAATGGTCAAGAATTCTGGGAGCTGAAGTCCAAAACTCCTGGAGGACTAAACACTGGACACCATTGCACTTAAGAAAATCTTAAATTTGCAGAGACTAAAATGACAGATGTGGGGGTGGTGGTTGGCTACAGAGATGGAGTTATGATGTCAGAATGCCAGCATCGCAACTTGCAAGATCTCAGCCTGGTACATAAATCCACCTCTTAATTATATTTAGGTCTTGTCAGGTATCCAGAACCAAGGAAACTATGGGTATAATTTAGTAAAGTTGACCTGTTAGCCCCTTGGTACACTTTGTACAGGTTTATGGAGGAGCGAAGGATATGAGTTGCCATGCACTATGGCCATTCCTGAAGTCCTTGTTGATGGAGAAACTTGAAGACTTGGGGTTTGTGTATGAATCATCATCATCATCATCATCATCATCATCATCATCATCATCATCATCATCATGGTTTAAAATTGATTTGGTAGGCCTGCTGGAAGAGATGGGTCTTTAATTGTGTTTTAAATTTGGTCAGCTTATTCATCTCATCCAGCGGGTCATTCCAGAGTCTAGGGACAGCTAATGAAGAGCTCCTCTGGTGATGGTTGCCAATTGGATTCTAGCAGGTTAGAGTAAACACACCAGAGAGGACCTAAGTCCTTATACCAGAGAAGGTGATCCTGTAGCTAAGCTGAACCCAAACCATGTGGGGCTTTAAAGATTATGACCAACACTTTGTCTTTTGCCTGGAAACTAATTGGCAGCCAGTGACATACACAACCATGTGTGTGTGTATATATATATGTGGGACTTCATCCTGAATTTAAAGGAAATGTACATAGGTTGGAGTTTGGGTGGAGGTGACTATTGTGATTCTACTTTCCCCAGCATATAGTCAGTGTATCAACTCTGAACATGAGGGCTAAAATCCCACTAGTTGCTGACTAAGAATATTTATTTCAGAGCTAGAAAACCCCAGCTCATTGATGCACCAATGCCAGGAACTGCAACTGATACCAGGAACAAAGATGTCCATTTGAGAAAGAAAGTGTTATTCATTTTAATGCTCAATTGCAGTTTTGTACTTTTGTGCTGCCTTAATGCCATGCTTCCTACCCTCTGTGGTCCCTTCTCCAACAAATATGCTGTGCTGTACATCCAGAATTATGCCAAGGGTTAACAAAATTGTCTGCAAAACGAATTGCAAAATGTCACAGCTCTTGTGATTCTGCAAACAGCAGCAGATTCTGCAGAGACAAAGCTCTAAACTAATTTGTCACCAAATTCCCTTGTCTACTGGCTCTCTTGTCTGCTGGCTCTCATGTGCTGCAGGATTACATGGCCCATATGAACATTAATATAGCACAGACATTCCCTGAAGGCTATGCAGCTCAACATCAGTAATGTCTGCAATGGTATGCCTTTCAGATCAATATAAGAAATTCAGCTTTCCTCAGCTCCTGACTTTTCTAAACTGTGAATACCTTCTTTTATTTTTCTACTTCTTTTTTAAAAAATGTTATCACTCTCAAAAGGGAGCTCTATAAGCTAAAGGCAATTATAGAGTCCCTAAACCTGTTTTTTTGTGTGCCTTGTAATGCTCATGCAGGCATGGGGGCACACTTGCCCCATTTTTCCCTACCTGGGAAACCCCCCAAGGTTATTTGTTTTATTTGGTTCCCCTTATGCAGTGGTGGCATTCTTTATTTTTGAAATGAGATTACTGGTACTTTTGTCTTTCAGCCTGTCTGAATATAAGAGGAAATATGAATACAGGATTGCATTCCACTATATTTTTAACCTTGTTATAACTTTGCTCCCTCGGCAAACATGGATTTGGGAAAATGCATTTGCTGAGCTAACATGGCAGACTCTCCTACCTATCGACTTCTACTTTTCCTATGATTCCTCTAAATTATTTTATAAACCCTTTTTTTCACCTGCTTTTACCATCACCTGATTCTATCTTTTCTCATTCTCATTGCAAAGATAGGGAACTGGCAGCCTTCTAGATGTCATTAATTTGCCAGTTTCCATCAATTTCCACCTATGGTGGTAGGTTGTTGCGGTTTAGTAGGGCAGTTAATTTGTTCTGAATTTTAGCTCACCTGCATTGTACTTATTTAAAAATGATGTTCAGAAATGTCACAACTGCTTTTAAAGTTCAGACTAAAACCAAGATTCCCTATCCCACAAAGAGGAAAACTGGTAACTGCCACTGGCTGCCACCATTTAGCAAATAGAGCTCTAGTCTTACAAATGTATCAGAACCACAGTTTCCTCCCCACCTGCCCCGCCCTTCTCTTGGACAACCACCTATCAGCCAATCACTTTCCTTTCTGTCTTCCAGTCAAATGGCAGAGCTTTCAAAGCACTCCAGACATCCATTTGTAGATATATGAGAATGTTAATAGGGAAAAAATAGCAACTCCTCCTCCCTGCCCCAAAGGATTTGGCAAGCTCAATTCAGTCTATGTTTGATGACAGATTTCTGCTCATATTGGCATTAGAAGGCACATTCATTTTTTCAATTACTATACTCATCCCACCTTTAATGCATGCTATAGATTTTTAAATGAGCTAGCTGAAGATTTCCTTGGGGAAAAAAGTTGGTCCTTGTATGACATAACTTGTTTCTCATGATACACATTAGCTTATTAAAATAATTTCTTATGGAGAAGAAAAAGAACAAACAGAACTGAGAATCAGAAGTACCAAAATTCTTTACACAGCCCAACAGTTCAGTTTAGGAAATGAACAATTTGGAGAAGTTACTTTTTTGAAATAGAACTAACAGATTCCCATATTCACAATAGCCACAGGCACACAATTAGCAGGGGAGGTGAGTTCTTGGAGCCGTATTTCAAAAAAAGTATTTTTCCAAGATCTCAAACCACAGTGAGGCTTTTTCTTAATCAGCCTTGCCACTACAAAAGAGGCAACATGTAATGAAAAGTCCTGTTTTACCAGGGACACTGTCAGTGGATGCCGGGCACCACCTCCCATGGCAAAGCAGTTGTTGCTTTTACAGCAGTATGCACAGTTTCCCCAGACTCTGGAAAGGGAGCAGGAGCCAGCAAATCAGAGACATTTGGTCTGGCCAGAGGAGGTGGGCTCTAAGGATTTCTTGGAAAATACACTCCAATCTACTCTAGAAGCATAAGAAGTAGCTCGACAGAGTATAAACAGCCAGTCAGGTCCTGGACATCTTCACATGATCCCTCCCTTGGGGTTCAAGCCAGTTATGGTATCAAGGGCCGTGTTTGTATCATGTACTTCAAAAATTATTTTGCCACGAACATGCTGGCTTTTGCTTAAGGATGGAACCATTTGGCAGAGGTCAAAGCCTTTGGACCCATCTGACCCAGTCTGGAGGTCTCCTTAAGGGATCATGTGAGTGTTGGAAACCAGGGTCACATTCCACTCATTCCCAGTTGGTTTAATGAAGAGGATCCCATCAAGCAACAGACAAGTCACATACCCTCTAACATTTTAAAGATGGAAACTGGGGTGTACATAGCCAAACAATATCAGAGTGTGGTCAAGGTGGCAAAAGATATTAATGAGTCACATAGGGTAAAGGTAAAGGTTTACCCCTGACATTAAGTCTAGTCGTGTCTGACTCTGGGGGTTGGTGCTCATCTCCATTTCTAAGCCAAAGAGCCGGCATTGTCCGTAGATACCTCCAAGGCCATGTGGCCAGCATGACTGCATGGAGTGCCATTACCTTCTCACCAGAGCGGTACCTACTGTGATCTACTCACATTTGCATGTTTTTGAACTGCTAGGTTGGCAGAAGCTGGGGCTAACAGCGGGAGCTCATCCACTTCCCGGATTTGAACCGCCGACCTTTCAGTCAGCAAGTTCAGCAGCTCAGCAGTTTAACCCACTGCACCACGAGGGGCCCCAACTGGGTCACATACTCTCCAATATTTCACAGATGGGAACTGGGATGTGTATGGCCAAGCAATATCAGAGTGTGGTCAAGATGGCAAAAGATATTAATGAAGAAGAACACACAAGCTAGGAAAGGCTACAACAGTTTGTTTTTTCCTGAGGCTACTGGGAAAGGCAAGTTTTCTTTCTTTCACCTCTCTTCCCTCTGAATTCAAACTACTTTTGTACTTTGAATTCGGTTTACAGCAACTGAAGTAGGCTGAGGACAAAAGGATGAAGTGGACAGAGAAAAATATGAGACATTTTGAAAGTAGTTGAAAAATTGGGATGACCTTGCCAAATTGAGACAGTTGGAGGCATCAATTCATGTCTGGATCTGGAGCCATGCTAGGGCTGGTCTCTTTCGCTGCAACCAGTAAAGCTGTGGCCTGTTCATTCCATCAACAGCGCCTGTTGTTCATTTCATGCCAAGCATGCCTCTCCTATCCCTGCCAGCCCCGCAATGGATCTGTTCTGTGTGTAAGGCTAAATGACACCCCTGGCCCATTGTTTTCTGCTTCCTTGGATAGCAACTGTTTTGGAGCTACAGGATGTGACACATCTTGCAGGCCAGCTCCAAATTCCTGCACAGATTGTTAACACTGTTAACTCACACCAGCAGTGAGCAAACTGAATGCCTTCAGCAGACGCTAAAGGGAAAATGGTGCAACAGACCAAAAGAAAAACTTTGGAGTCAAAATTATCTCTCCCACATTTCCACATCAGGCACATACCTGCATGTGCGTCTTAACTTCACTTTCATGTTCCAACGGCACTTTTCTCCCTCCACGCCTGCATTCCTATCACTACTCATTGGCTTAAGGGAAAGTTAACTCTATCACCGAACAAAGACCTTTTGATAGTCCTGTAAGTCGCCATTGCCAAGTGATCTTCGCATGTCTAACTACAGTACAAGAGGAACTGTATCGCTATTGTGTGAGCTTCGTGATGCTGCACCCTGCATAGATTTGGCCAGAAAGGGAAAATATACAACAAAAGAAAGTCATTCCATTTTCTGAAGGGCCCCTTCATTGGTATGCTGACAGGTACAATCTGAGCATTGAGTGCATTCTGCTGCTGCTTCAAAGCTGGAGTCCCCCACCCTCACCCCTCATAGTTAGATAATAATGTTCCTTCATGTCTTTCTCCTAAGAAAAAGAAATAAATATCTTAAAGTTCTTACTTGGAACTATTATAAGAAAGTAGTATTAAGTTATTGTTCAGAAGATTTCTAAGATATCTTTTAAATAAACTAAAAAAAACCAAATTAAAATAAAATAAATCAGTGATATGAATGCAGCATAGGCCTTGAATGAAGATTAACATTAAGAAAATCCCAGCCTCCATGAGATTACCAGAATTTAGAGTTATTTTATTCCAGCCCCCCAAACTGATTATGTCATATTATTATGTAATAATATAGTGCAATTAATTTTAGTTATTCATTATTCTAATTTGCATTTTAATTCAAGTTCAGCACATTAATTATTTCATTTTCCTACCACTCTGTTGGTATCATTTTTATAGTTACTATTAATCTGATAGAATTTATATAAAGTAATCTTTGAAGTTGGAACTTGGAACAGGAAGACCCAAGTTACAAGTCCTTATTTGGTCATGGAATTTCCCTTGTAACTTAGAGATATCAGTACCCCTTGGCAAACCTTTTGATTATGGGAATAAAGAGAGATGGGAGAACCATATGAAGTGGTGTACTAGTAGGAGTTGTTAAAACAGCAGTAATTACATTTTGTCATGCAGAGGCATTTCCAGTGATGTTCTTGGTGATAAATTCACTTTAAAAAATGGCTTCATTTGTCTGCTGAATTGAAAAAGCTGCAGTTATTAGCCAGCGCCAATCATTAGTGAAGTTCAACAGAACCTGGAGTTTACTGGTTCTTCAGACTCTTGTAACAATACAGGTTGATAACTGTGAACATTAAAAATTTGACTAAATTCACTTAAGGGCCTACTCAGCTGGCTTACAGGATTCTTCTTAAGTAAGATCAGAATTCGGGTTTGCACCATCAGGAAGATCTCACAATCTCATAACAGCAAAAATTAAAATAAGGTAATACCCAGATTCATTTTCTATGTGTAGGGAGGAGAAGGGGAAGAAATGGAGTGGGAGAGTGACCTGAAAGCTTGGAGATCAATACTGAAACTCATGTCAAAGTCCACATAACCCCAGAAGAGGTCCCAATGATTCATAACATGCCTTTTATGAAATAATTGGTATGTTATGATAATTAACATTAATTGCAATGGAAAAGGTGCAAGATTCAAATGCTGAGATCTCAATTTAAGAAGAGCAGGGACAACAGGTGATATAAAAGATACCAGAAAACCACTGCTTAGTAGAGTAAACAATATAGGTTGGATGGATAATCAATATGACCAAATTATTTATGTTCCCAGAGAACACACCATATTTGTTTTACATATGTTTAGAGCATTGCTGTAATACAAGGAGCATGTAAGCCATAAATGATAGGCCCTGTTACCATTTTAAACATTAACTTTAGAAATGTGAAATAGAAGAGACCACTTTTATCATGGGTATGCATCCTTTGTAACTGCCACAGTTTGTGTGTATTTTGTTTCCAGATGTCAAGAGCAGAGTAAAATATAATTCAAATTAAAAACCTGCAGGCTGTGGACAAACCACTATTTATAAACCTATAAAAGTAGAATAACCCACCTGGTTCATGAGCCTGATGCAGACATAATACTCCCAACTTCCTGACCAAGTTTACAAGTTTTCCAAAGGCTCACACACTCCTTTCTGCCCTATCTCAATGCAAATCCCCCTTTACAAAATCCTTAGAATGAATGTACTGCTCAAGTTTCCCATATTAAAATGGATCAGACTCTTAAAAGCAAAATTCAAGGGAGAAAGCAGATGGGGGCACTCAAGTTCATGATTGATTCCCAAAGAAACATTTATTTGGGACTGTGACAAAGTTAATATCAAACAGTTGCTTTAATACTGCCAACTAGGCTTATGCAATCCAGGTAAACCTTGACCCGTTTCATGTCCCAGCTTCTGGTGAAGACCCCAATCTGTTTTTTTGGGAGCCTTCCAAAATCAGGAGGGCAAGTATCTGTTTTTGCTCTGGGGTGCCAAAAGATCTGTTTTCTATTGGTCCATTATATGTGGGGGGGAGGGGACTTCCCAGGCTCCCATTCTCATCATAGGCATTTAAGCTGTTTCTACTCTAGAGGAGAGAAACTAAGCTGCAGTCAGGCTCGCTTTTTAAGGAGACTTCTTACCTGTTTCTCTATTTTAGAGGAGAGGAGCTCAGCTGCAGGCAGGCATGTGCTTTCTGGGCCTGCATGCCACACATGCACTCTCTAAGGCAAGAAGGCAACTTCTGTTACTTACTCTGTTACTTACTCCACACACACACACTTTCCAAAGCAAGGAGGCTGCTCACGAAAAGCAGGTGAGAAGCCGGGATTGGTTCATGCTTGCTTTTGTGTCGAGCTGATTTTAATACTAGGAGGGGGCTTCCCGTTAGGAGAAGGCTCCCAAAAATGAGAGCACCCGAAAGTAACAAAAGTAACAAAAGAACAAAGAAAAACGGATCCGTACACTACTCTACTGTCAGCATACTCCATCTCACCTAATCCAAAATCTTCCAGAAGTGTTGGACTACAACTCTGAGAGAGTGAAGACTTTCCTCCATACTTGGAGGGGGGTGGGTTTTATTAACCCAAAATGTGGCATTCCACATTTTTCTAAACAAAAATGAGAGAAACACTAATGGTTATGTTTGAGAATGAGGCTCTAGAATTTCAGAAGTACATTATAAATCTCAAGTGTGTTATTTTCACATCAGCACATGGTAATAAGCCTTCAGAAAGAGAAGAGAAGAAAGAAGGGTCTTAATTCTGTGATTGTTTTTACAGCTAAGCATCTATGTACTTCAGCTCATGGCATTAGGAATGAAATAAGATTAAAGGAGCAGCAACTGACTGGAAGAACAGTCTGGGAAGGCACATGCTTTTAAAAAAGAGAACAGTAAAAGGGAGGAAAGTGTGCCTTTTCTGTCTCCATGGAATTACTCAGATCTTGTGAAATGGCAGTTTTTACACTGAAATTCGGTCATCATGAAAACATGATGCTGCACTATTGAACACCCTTGAGACACATTTACATGGCAGTCTTGTCCAAACCATTAGCTTCAGAAGGCTGGAACTGCAGTAGAAGATATCAGAACAGGGGAAGATAAGAATGAGTTCCCTTTCCAAGATGTTAGTTTTAGCCCCTTAGATTTGAAATTTAGTTAGCATGCATTGCACTACCAGGAAATTATGATGAGGAATTAAATAAGTGATTATGATCTCATAATTTATAAATCAATTCCACTCTTTATTAGAAATCCTTCAGAAAAAGTATAGATAATTAGGCTGTTATATACTAACTCATGCATATCAAATATCTCAGCCAAGGAGGTTAATTGAAGCTCTCTCTTCATCATTGTAAATGTCTCCAAACTGCTTTGACTGGGTCAAGTGGAAACAAAAAGAGGTACACTCTAATAAATGCTCTGAACAAATTAATGGGAGAAAGAAAACACTCATCAGAATAATATATTTCTTTGCATATTTATAGGTTAGCTTTTTTAAAAAAAGAGACAGAATTATGACCAATTCTGTCTTATAGTAATGTGATTTTACATAAATTTAGTAGCCTGGATTAATAGCAGACCACCTCTTTGTCATTAGAATTACCTACAGCTACAGAGATTTCACAAGTTGTCCCTAGGCTTAGAGTAGGAAAATATACTTCTAGTTTGCAAAGAGCCTTTCAATTTTCCTTTGGTCCACACTTGAAAATGACTTAGCAGCCTGCCTTCTGTCTGATCAGACTATTGAACCTTTTATAATGCTATCTGCCGATTCTACTAAATTTACTAGCAAAGAAAGTGCTCTACAACGAGCAACAAACCTCCTCCAGGACAACATAGCTAATTCCAATTCACATTCTCATGTTCCAGACAGCAAATAAAGTGCCTTCAGAAAGTGATAAGGTGGTGGGCTTTGCTTAGTGATTATGTCCATTTTTTATTATTGTCCCTTGCCTCATATATTTATGTTTCACAAAAAGTTCATTTTGCAGCTCATTATGAGGAGAAATTAATGCTGTATTGAAAACAGATTTACTACTGGTCATTTCACACTCCCAGTGATCAGAAATCATGATTCGGAGAGAGGTACAATTCTGTAATATAAAGAAGCATACATCAAATGTTCATTTCCCCTTTTAACCTTAATGCATTAGGCTGGGTCATTTTAGTCCCCCAGAATCACACTGACTCACTATATCCAATCCATACAGAATTATATCTACAATGTGACTATTTTTCAACACTGTAACCTGTGCAACTGTAAACAAACACTGGCATCCTGTTGGTAAGTATCAAATAGCATAAATCTATTAAATCAATTGTTAAATTGAATATCAATGCAAAAAGTAAATCCAACTGATTCAATTGGTCTACTCTAGTGAAAATTAACAGGATTTCAGCCACTTGTCATGAATAGTTATTTTTTGCAAATAAAAAAAAACATGAGACAAAAATGATTGATTTTCATTATTGTGGTACCTTTTTTTGTCCCAGCCAATGTGACAGACTGGAACAAAATTTTGCCATGCTATTTTCAACAAACCCATAATGCAGTAGCACAGAAATGATGTTTTAGGTTTTTAATAGATTAGCTCAATGTGAAATAAATAATGTATCATATGGGAGGGTGGAGAGAACAGGAATTACAAATCCTGGGGTCAGGGATAGAATACCCAGAGTACAAGAATTATATGCTTTGTGTTACCGGGTATTATTTTCTTTTTATTCTTCCTTGCTTTTTTCTAACATGTAGTATTTGAGTGAAAACCACTTGATTTTACACACACATACACATGCACATCTTCAGAATACTTACTGGCTTCGGAAAATAACTCACAATTCACATAATGCCATTTTTAAAGTGATTTTCCATAGATATGGACACATGACATGTCAATCTCCACTGAATTTCACAAAATCTCTATACAGTATCATCAACCAAACCATTCCAGGCAACAACCATATACATATAAGCTAACATTGCAGTGGACAACCTTGAAGCGTCTACTTAGCAAGCAGTGCGTTTTGTCCATGCAGCTGCTGTCTCCTGGTTTCAATTCCTCTTTTTAGTGTACTTATGAATGGGGAGATTAGCATCAGAACAGAACCTTTGTTTCTCAAGTATTTGTCTCCTTCACTTTTCGGCCTCTATCATTCTTCTGTTGATATGAATGAGAATTTTGTTACCCAGTTCAAAAGGAGAATAGTGCAGGTCCTCCTCATGCTGAAAGCTGCTGTCTGAGTCCCAACAAAAGCCGTGGTGCTCAGTACCTTTCAGGTCAAGGCGATATGAAACAAAACACATGTCCCTCCCTTTCTGGAAACAGTAATTAGCTGCTTCAGCAAATGTATGATGTCAGTAGGGATTATGATGTTATGGGCGGAGCAAACAGCAGGATCACATGTATTTCAAAAGAGGTTATTTTCATGCAAATATTCCTCCTTATATAAAAGGAGGATAGTAAAATCTGGGGAGAAGGGAACAGGAACTATAGAAGTGAACAGTATTATGTTTAAAAACAATGCTTTCCATGCTATGATTTATTCATCACAGAAGGGTTTTTGCTCTGAATTCTTTCTTCAGCTTCCACTATTTTGTTATGAAACCAGTTAAGACTGCAAGGGAATATTCCATCATTTGTTCATGATCATGAAATGCAATACTTTCCTAAAAGCAATTTCCTTTGAGAACTTCATTAGCTTTAAATGCAGCAGTCCACAGACCTGCTCTGTCATAAAAATGTACTTGTGAATTAACAGTAATAAGGATAATGGCTGTCCAACACAGGTTTTGCATTTATTTACACAATTTACACTGGTTTACCTGCCCTTTTGTTTTGAACTATACAGCGTGCAAACTCCTGCTCCAGGTTTAAAGGTTAGAAAATCTAAGATAGCAAGGAAACAACAGTGAGAATGGAGTAGGGAGGAATATGAGAGTAAGCAAGCCTGGGCATTTGGTTGTAACAGTAAAGCTATCCAAGATGCTGACTCCTTCTGGGGATAGAATTCAGCAACGTGGGGTATTTTCAGATGGGTCATATACCCTAAATCTGGCCCAGAGTCACTTCTGGATGTCCAGATAGTGTTGAGAGACTTCCGCCCCCTAATGCAGGGTAAAACTTTTTAACCCAATTTTACTGCACATTAACAGACATTGGGAATATTTCCAACCTTCCCTTAAAATCCGGAGCAGCCTTGCATATTGGAGTTGCTGTGAACAGCTGGTTCTAATTTGAACCAGTCCCACTGTTCACATGGGTCACTGCTGCCATCCCATTTTTTTGTGCTCCACAATGCAGAGAAAAGCACTTACATTTTATATCATTTGTCACTACTCCATGGAGCCCCAGGGGTCTTTAGTGATGTCAGCAAAGACACTGCCAGGAGCTGTCCAGTCCTATGTGCCCAGTGCCATGGCAACAAATGACAGAAACGATAAGAGTGACCATCAAGTGAGGCCAAACTAAGTTCAGCCCAACTGGACAGTAAGGACTCTTCTCCCACCACTGGTTCAGGAATAAAGAATGAAAACAGATGTAGGTGCCCATGTATGTAGATGGGTCCCTAGATAACTCCTTCAAAGTTCAGGTTTAAGATGAGAGAATATTTGCCATCTTGCTGGCATGGAATTCTCCAGCTGTCACTGGTGTCCTTATGATCATGAAACAACAAGCTTTCACATTTGAGCTAAACCGGACTTATTTTTGTTGATGGCTAATGGCCAGCTACAGTTCTATCATTAGGTAGCATGAGGAAGTCACCTCAGGTGAAAGACAGGAGAGTGCAGAGACATGAAAAGTGTTGTATGTGGCATGAAACTTGCTCTGTGTCTCCCAAGCTAGTCTGTTGCTCTTAGAAGTACTGTACTTCACAATACTGTCTTGCCACCATTATTGAGGAAAGATTCATCAGAAGAACCAGCCATCTTCTCTTTGTGCAAAAAAAGGTGTACCATCTTGTCCTCAAGTTTTCCTGGGTAGCCTAGGCTCCACCAATCAGAACTATACTTGAGACCAGGGATCATCCAAAAGCCCTTTCTGTCATGCTTCAGAAGTGACACCACAATTGTTCAAATTTTGTAGATTTCGCTAAAGAAAAAAGTGATAGCATTATGATGCAATTGTTGTTGCTGATTATGATCTTATTATCATCCACTGTATTTAAATCCCAGAACAAAGGTCTTCAGGTGGCTTCAAAATTAACATGGACGCAATATAATTACACAAAAAAATTAAAATCTAAGTAGGCTATCAATAATTAAAATTAAAAACATATATTAAAAGGGGAAAAGGGCAAAAAACAATTTAATGGGCACCCTGTTAAATGTCCTTACTTTAAAAGTTATACATTCGTATACTTTTCCATCTTAAAAGGAAGAGACATAAACTACAGTGGCTCCCAGACCTCCGCTTCAGATGTAGATGAAAGGGTTAATCCAAAATCTTTCACATCATTTTCTTCAAAGCCTATATGCCCATCACCAAGAAGTAGAGCCTTGATTGGAATGTCCTGTCAAATTTTGAGTGACAGCGACACTTTTCGGAAACCTAACCCATAATCCCCATTTTCACTGGATGGAATTCACTGTCACAAATACTTGGCCCTGCCTTTCCCAGCTCTGACAAGAAATTACACTTCTCCCAAGGAAGGATGCCCTCGCTTCTACTGCCAAAGGCATTTATGTTCAAACATACTTCATCTATAGGCTGCTATTTGCAAATTATCTAGCAGAATCTCTCTTCAAAAACACCTGTATATTTTAATGCAGTCGGAATTTATGGCTTGTCAGGAAGGTTCAGGCTCAGCCACATTTTGTCAATCACAGCTCGAAACCTTCTCATTTAGAGGTGTTTTTTGTACTGCCTACGGACATGTGACATCTCGTAAAACTTAAAAATGAATTTGCTGGGAGGGGGAGAAAGAAAGGGGAGAAAAGGTGACCAAAATTGTTTCTAATTAATCAAAAAGGCAATATAGCAGATGTCATGTTAAGACATGAAGATTCAGCAGCTTTAGAATGCTTACCAGTGGAAAGTAATACATTAGTCTCAGGTTTTCATTGCATCTCAGTAATTATGTCAAGTATGGCCATTAGTAACTTATGTAGACATCTTGAAGCAATAACTAAATGATGTTTAAAAGCTCAGACTTTTCAGATGGAAGCAGATAACAAACATATATACACATATCGTTACTTTATTTAAAGCTGAACATTCCCAAAACATTTCTTGTCCTTCCTTTATGTGAGCTCATCATTTCTCATATATCAGTTCCTGCCAACCATCTGTATTAATATTCCTTGGATATTTTTGTTGTTAACAGAAACGATGGGTATTCCCATTCCACCTCACTCCTCCATATTTTTACTATACTTCCTTCCCATTTCTACATTAATCAATTATCTTTGAAAACTATATCAAAATATACCTGTTCTGGATAGGTTTGCACTCCCCCTAAAGACACAGGTTCACAGTTTGGGGCTCCTTCTGGACTCAGCATTGAACCTGGAGGCTCAGGTTTTGGCAGTGGCCAGGAGGGCCTTTACACAATAAATGTCCATTATTTTATCTAGCCAGTCGTCTTTAGTTGGGACTTCTCCCTGTTTCCATAGTTTGACATAGACCGTTCCTGCTGCCGTGTGTAAAGAACTCAGGCAGAGGGGAATCTTTTTAAAAATCCCACCTCTGACACCGATTTCGGAGATGCGGAGGAGTTCTATTAATTAATTATATTTATATTATATATCCACTGCCACCAATATAAAGATGTTTTTATTTAAAAGCTGCCACCAAATGTCAATGTTTTTATAATGCTGCCACCAAATGTCAAGGGGTTTATCAACTCTTGCCACCACTATTGGATACGTATCCACTTGCTACTTAGAGAGGAGACTTTTATTTTTCTTCTTTATTCTTGATATATGACAGAGACTGAGATGTTTGAAGGAAAAGAACAATAACACGTTTATTCAGGCATGTGATGTCTCATGGGCCTTGTAGTCCCGTTCCTAGTACTATTGTGGCAGACGAGGAGGAAAACATGGGATTTCCACCGGTTCAGCCAGAATCGGAGCCCCTGCACCTGGAGGATGTTTGCCCTCAAGAAGTTAGCCAAACAAGCCTTGGGCAGAATTCTCCCCCGTTTTCCCGAAAGGACAATTATAATAGAGATAGAGGAGCCAGGGAGGCTAATCGCCGGAGCCTCAGAATCGCAGCCAAACAACTAGCTGATTAGGTCTGCTTCCCTTGGGAAATTCTAAGGAGTCATGCATCTGGACAGAGTTGGGTTTCGCTTCTCGTTCTCCAGGGAAAGTGTTCTTCTGGCGGCAAAACGAGACCCTATATAGGAGTTTTGCCGCAAGGGGAACCTTGCGGAGTCAATTTGTCAGCTTGAGGAGTGAGATCGTGTGTGGACTTCGTAACCCCAGTTCCTTGTTTCCCGGACCAAGTTCCAAGCCTGCCTTGTTTCACGTTTGCCGCGGACCTCGCCACGGACCTTGTTCTTGCTTCTTGTTTGCCTCGTTTCAAGTCTTTGTTCTAGCCAAGAATCAAGTTTGTTTTCCAGCCTTGTTGTCAAGCTTCAATGGACTAAAAGACCTTGTCTTTTAAGGACTATGGACTTCAATGGACTAAAAGACCCCACACTATTGCTTGGCAAAGTGTGTGTTTCGGTTAATGGATTATAACTTTGGACTCTAATATCACATATTGGACATTATTTTCCTGGACTATATTTGACCTTTCCTGAAAGGTCTACTTCTGAACTATATTCTTCACTTGTTTTTATTGACTTTATATATTTCTTTAATAAAGATATTAGATAGAATCTGGCCTCTGCGCATGGTTATTGGTGTTCTGTAGCCTGGGTCCTGACAAGGCACAAGCTTAATAGTTACAATTCTCACTTAGAGGCACTTTGCTTAACATTTGCAAAGCTAGAATGAGGTGAATCAGACTTCCTAAAATGTCACTTCTTCCTCCACTGCCTAAAACTGCAGTCACCCAGTGATTTTCAGTCACAGAATATCTGTTCCTAGTCAGGAGACAGACTACCTTAAAATAACTCACCAAACTTATCTTAGAATTGACTCAAAAATCATCCATTTGAGCCACCCTGATTCTCTCAACTGAGAATCAGATCCCTGTACCTTATCAGGGCACAGACTACCTAAAATAAGTCACCAAACTTATTTTAGAATTGACTCAAAAATCAACCATTTTTTAAAACATAGTTAAACATGGCATCTGTAAATAAAAAAAAATCACACTTCGTTACACCGTGGTTAAGTAGATGAACAGGATTTCTTTATTTGTGTCCAGTTGCACTTCTTCCTCCATCATACTCAATAAAAAGTATTCAGGTTTCAGCTGTATTTTAATTTTAGGATCTCTTGGCATGTTGCATGAACCATTTTCCAATAATTAACTTTTTTGCACGTCCACCCTGCATGGTAGAACGTTCCTTCTTGTTTGCCACACTTCCAACATTTGTTTTGTGAACTTTTCTACATTATTCCTAATTTTTGTGACATCATGTACCAACGGTACATCATTTTGTACCAAATTTCTTTTAAATCTGTTGCATATGTATATTTTAATTTCGTATTCCACATGAGTTCCCAATCTTTTAATTTTATTGATTTTCCTATATTAGATGTCCATTTTGTTATGCTTTTTTTTTTTTTTTTACAAATTCTGTTTCTGTGGACCATTCTAATAGTTTGTTGCATATTCTTGTGATCATCTTCTTTTCCGTATTCATCACTTTGTCCCAGAAGGAATCTTTGTTGTTGAAACCGATCTTCTTATCTGTGTTGTATTATTCTTTTAACTGAAGATATTGGAACCATGAGAAGTTCTTAAATCTTTGAGCTATCTCATCCTGTGAGTTAAGCTGGAAATCATCATTCTTCTTTGTCACCGTCTCTTTGTATGTTGGCCATTGCGACCATCCAAGCAGCTTTCTTTGTTTTGCTTCCAAAGGAGAAATCCACAAGGGTTTTTTTGAATAGAATCTTTTAATAATAATAAAACTTTATTTATACCCCACCACCATCTCCCCACAAGGACTTGGGGTGACTTACATGGGGCGAAGCCCAGCCAACATAATTAAGCAGAGAAACAACAGCATAAATACAATTCACAGTATAAAAGATAAAAACAATAATATAATATAAAACAGGAGTATTATGACAGTTAATAATATCAGTCAACCACCAGGCACAGTTCTGTCGACTACATAGGTGGAGAGACTGAAGCAGCTATGCAAGAATAAAATGATAAGTTAATGTGCATAGATAATAAGGACCTAATAAAATATAAGGTAGGGGTATAATACCATCTAGGGCAGATTATCCAAAGGTTGTCTAACCAAAGGCCAACCAACACATCCAGGTCTTTAGTTGTTTCCTGAAGAAGGGTAGAGAGGGAGCCAACCTAATCTCCCTGGGAAGGGAGTTCCAGAGTCGGGGGGCCACGGCTGAGAAGGCCCTCTCTCTTGTCCCCACCAAACGTAGTTGTGAGGAAGCAAGAGGAGGGCCTCCCCGGAGGATCTCAGAGATTGCGTAGGTTCATAGGGGATGACGTGGTCACAAAGATAGGCAGGTCCCAAACCGTTTAGAACTTTATAGGTAATAACCTGCACCTTGAATTGGGCCTGGAATATCATCGGCAGCCAATGGAGCTGCTTGAACAGGGGAGTTGACCGCTCCCTGTAAGCGGCTCCGGTTAGTAACCTAGCTGCCGACCATTGTGCCAGCTGCATTTTCCGGATCTTTCTTTGTATCTTTCCCATATTCTCATAAGCACAGATCTTATAAAGTGGTTGCCAATTTTTTTGTTTTCTTTCTTCTGTACCATAAATATGAATGCCAACCAACTCTAAGATCATGTCCTTCCAATGTTAACAACCTTTCTTTCTTTAATGTTGTCCATTCTTTGATCCATTCTAATCCGCAAGCTTCATAATAAAGCTTAAAGTCAGAGAGGCCAAAGCGCCCTCTCTGTTTCGCATCTGTCATATTTACATTTTTTTTTAGCTTGCCACACACATTTTAATATATCTTTATTCTATTCTTTGAAATTTTTAGTATTTCTGATTATAGGGAGATTTTGAAACAGATATTTTTGGTAATATAGTCATTTTTATTGCAGCAATCCTGCCCATTAAAGATAGTTTTAGCCATTTCCAATTTTCTAATTCTTTTTGTATTTCTTTCCATTTTGATTGCTAATTATTCTTCAAAAATTTGACATTTTTAGCCGTGATTTCCTGGCCTAAATACTTTATTTTTGTGGTGATTTGCAAGTCCGATATCTCTTCTTGATTCTTTTCTGTCATATTTTTTGTTAGTATCATTGTCTTTTTCTTATTTATCTTCAGGCTTGCTATTTTTCCATACTCTTCAATCTTACTCAACTAATTTTTATATTGTTTCTAGGGTCTTCCACAATACATCTGAGATTTATTTATTTATTTACAGTATTTATATTCTGCCCTTCTCACCCTGAAGGGGACTCAGGGCAGATCACAATGCACACATACAAGGTAAACATTCAATGGCATATGAACACAGAGACAGAGACAGAGGCAATTTAACCTTCTCCAGCTTCCTGAGGGGATGCCCGATTCCGACCACAGGGGGAGCAGCTACTTCATCATCCACTGTGATGCCGACTTCCTCATTCCAAACGTTGCTGGATGACTTTTATAGTGTCATAAATTAGTTAAATTAGTCTCCCCACTTAGTAGTACCTAAATTCCCTACTTGATAGATGCAACTATCTTTTGGGTTGCTTAGGTCAACAGCAAGCAGGGCTAATTTTTAATATTTTAATGGCCAGGTGCTCACTCCGACACGGGCTGGCCTCGAACTCATGACCTCTTGGTCATAGTGATTTATTGCAGCTGGCTACTAACCAGCCTGTGCCACAGCCTGGCCCCAGCATATGTTCTGATTTTGTGTGATGTCTCATGGGCCTTGTAGTCCCATTCCTAGTACTATTGTGGCAGACGAGGAGGAAAACATGGGATTTCCACCGGTTCAGCCAGAATCGGAGCCTCTGCACCTGGAGGATGTTTGCCCTCAAGAAGTTAGCCAAACAAGCCTTGGGCAGAATTCTCCCCCGTTTTCCCGAAAGGACAATTATAATAGAGATAGAGGAGTCAGGGAGGCTAATCGCCGGAGCCTCAGAATCGCAGCCAAACAACTAGCAGATTAGGTCTGCTTCCCTTGGGAAATTCTAAGGAGTCATGCATCTGGACAGAGTTGGGTTTCGCTTCTTGTTCTCCAGGGAAAGTGTTCTGTTGGCGGGAAAACAAGAACCTATATAGGGGTTTTGCCGCAAGAGGAACCTTGCGGAGTCAATTTGATCAGCTTGTGAGAGAGATCGTGTGTGGACTTCGTATTCCTTGTTCCCTGCTTCCCGGATCTAGTTTCAAGTCTTGCCTTGACTCACGTTTTGCCACGGACCTTGCTTCATGCCACGGACCTTGCTTCATGCTTCATGTTGCCACGTTTCAAGTCTTTGATCCAGCCAAGAATCAAGCTCATGTTCTAGCTTTGTTGTCAAGCTTCAATGGACTATAAGACCTTGTCATCTCCCCACACTATTGCTTGGCAAAGTGTGTGTTTCGGTTAATGGATTATAACTTTGGACTCTAATATCTTATATTGGACAATATTTTCCTGGACTATATTTGACCTTTCCTGAAAGGTCTACTTCTGAACTATATTCTTCACTTGTTTTTATTGACTTTATATATTTCTTTAATAAAGATATTAGATAGAATCTGGTCTCTGCGCATGGTTATTGGTGCTCTGCAGCCTGGATCCTGACAGTTTGACTCCGCCACCCTAAGCACCAATTAACCTAAGGCCAGAATGTCTACAGGGACCGGGGCGGAAGCCCAACCACCCAGCTACACCATTTCCCAGGAAGAATTCGACAGGATCCGAGATACACTCCGTACGCAGGAGGGAGAAATACGGGGCTTGAAGGAACGCGGTGCCCGTCTCTCTGCCCTAGCGCTTCCAACCAAGTTTTCTGGAGAAGCCTCCAAGGTTCATGTTTTCCGTCGCCAGTGCCAGGCGTACTTAGAAGCCCGCCAAGCCGAATTTCCCCACGAAGATGTCAAGGTGGCGTGGATCTACAGTCTCCTAGATGGGCCTGCGGCCAATTGGGCAACGGCGCTGTTTGATGCGGGTTCCACGCACCTAAGCTCCGCGCAAAGTTTCTTGAACCACCACCTGGGGGATCGAAGACAACGAGGAGGCGGCCGGCCATAAACTCCGGCGACTCATCCAAGGGGACAGGCTGTTGTCCCGGTACATAGCCGAGTTCCGGGTGCTGGCTCAGAACACCGGTTGGAACGATATAGCCCTCAGAGGACAGTTTCGTGAGGGCCTTAACTTTGAGATGCAGGAAGAAATCTCTAAGGTGGATCCTCCAGAGACTCTTGAAAGACTCATCAACCATTGTTTACGAGCCAAAGTCCTGCTTGCCAACAAAAAACAGTGGCTCCAAGGCCAGAGTGGAAGAGCCGGGGTAAAACCCCCCGCTTCTGCCAGTATTCAGCCACGTCCAGTATGGAGATCCCCACCATCAGCCCCAAGCCCCATGAGATGCGAGGAGGAGCCGATGCAGTTGGGCAATGTGCGCCCCAGACTAGATGTTGCCGAAAAGGCCCACCGCCAACGTATGAATTTGTGTTGGTACTGCGGGAATGGGGGCCACTTCACCAAGGAATGCCCAGCCAAAAGGAAGCCCGCCGCCCGCCTGGCGGCGGCGTCCACCATGGAGCCGGAGGCGGCCGAGGCGGCTGGGGCAAAGCCGGCGGGGGAAGCCAGCGACCGGGCTTAGAGAGGCTCGCCAACCCAGTCAGAAACCCCACTCAAGAGCCGCAGACCGGGGTCCTATTTCTCCTGGTGGTCACGCTGTGGTCAGCGAAAAAAGGACCCGTCATGATCCATGCCATGATAGACTCGGGGACAACAAACAACTTCATCGATAGAGAGTATGCCGACTCTCTGGGATTACAATATCACGATTTCAAGAACGCCCGGGTGGTGCAGGCCATAGACGGCCGTCCCCTAAAGACGGGCCCAGTAAGCCAATGGACTGAACCCACCCGAATGTGGATAAGGGAACACATGGAAGAAATTTCCTTCTTCGTCACTGAGGTTCCCCACTTCCCTGTGATTTTGGGAATTCCATGGCTGACACTCCACGACCCAAACATCTCCTGGACCAACAGAGAACTACAGTTTGCCTCAAGATATTGCCAAAACCATTGTCTAGTAGCCAAGGTCTGCCATGCCCCAGACGCCGAGCCCATCATCACCTTGCCCAAGAAATATTCAGACTTTTGGGATGTTTTCAATGAAAAGGAGGCCGAGAAACTACCCCCTCATAGACCCTACGACTGTGCCATCGACCTGGTGGAGGGGGCCCCAATTCCGCGAGGACACCTCTACTCCCTGACTGAACCAGAGCAAGAAGCTCTCAGGGAGTTCATAGAGTCAAACCTCCGCAAGGGGTTCATCAGACCCTCTCAATCCCCAGCAGCTTCCCCAGTGATGTTTGTGAAAAAGAAGTCAGGGGACCTACGCTTGGTTGTGGACTATAGAGCATTGAACAATATCACGAAGCGGAATCGCTACCCCCTGCCTTTGATCTCAGACCTATTAGACCGGCTTCGAGGGGCCAAGGTTTACACCAAGCTGGATCTCCGAGGGGCTTACAATCTAGTTCGCATCAGAGAAGCGGACGAATGGAAAACCGCCTTCCAGACCAAATTCGGATTATTTGAGTCCCTAGTCATGAATTATGGATTATCCGGAGCTCCCGCAACGTTCCAGCATTTTGTCAACAATATCTTCCAGGATTATCTAGATCGGTTCTTGATCATATATTTGGACGATTTTTGGTGTTTTCTAGATCACAATCGGAACACGAACAACACGTCAGAATGGTGTTACAACGATTGCGAGATCATGGACTATATGCCAAGTTAGAAAAATGCGCCTTTGATCTATAAGAGGTAGACTTCCTGGGATACCGCGTCTCGCCACTGGGGCTCTCCATGGACCCGGCAAAGGTTTCAGCAGTATTGGAATGGCGGGCGCCAACCAACAAGAAGGAAGTGCAGCGCTTTTTGGGGTTTGCAAACTACTACCGCAAGTTCATCCCAGACTTCGCTCGCTGGTCTGACCCAATCACCAGCTGCATCCGTGGAAAACAGCCATTCCGCTGGACGGAGCAAGCAGAGAAAGGGTTCCAGCAACTAAAGAAGTTATTCACGACCCAGCCAATTCTACAGCACCCTAATCCTAAAACCCCTTTTGTTGTGCAGGCTGACGCCTCTGATGTGGCAATTGGGGCTATACTCATGCAACCAGTGGGAGAACATCTTCATCCTTGTGCCTATTACTCCCGTCAACTAACAGCCCCAGAGAGAAATTACACTATTTGGGAGAAAGAACTTTTGGCCATAAAGGCAGCTTTTGAAAATTGGAGACATTTGTTAGAAAGGGCCAAATTTCCCATTGAGGTTCATACTGATCATCGAAATTTGGAACACCTAAGGACCGCACGAAAGCTAAATCAAAGGCAGCAGCGCTGGGTTTTATTCTTTGAACGTTTTGACTTCCAGATCCATTATGTGACCCCGGCTCAGACCAAGCAAGCAGATGCTCTATCACGGAAACCAGAGTATGCTGCAGGACGCAGAGAGACCTCCGAATCTCGATTGCTGTAGCCCGAAAACTTTGCCACACTCACAGTGGGAAACACCAAATCCACTTCAATTGAACCAACTCCCTCTAACCCAGAACCCCTTTGCGCTCAAGAACTTAGAACCAGTCAGCAGGCAGATGCCTGGGCTCAAGAACAGATTCGCCAAGGACTACGTTTCCCTTTCTCACTTAAGGATGGGCTACTATGCTACAGGAATCATGTTTACATCCCTCCAGGTCCAGGCAGAGAAAAGGCACTTCACCTGTGTCATGACTGCAAGCCAGCAGGGCATTTTGGACTTTTTAAAACCATGCACTTGATCCTACGAGATTTCTGGTGGCCCAAGATCCGTAAGGATGTGGAGAAATATGTCAATACCTGCCCTGTCTGTCAGCGTTCCAAGACAAGAAGGGAGAAGCCGTCAGGGCTACTGCATCCCCTTCCTACTCCATCTCACCCATGGGAGATAATTTCCGTGGATTTTATCACTGACCTACCACCCTCCCTTGGATTTACCACGATACTAGTGGTGGTGGACCTTTTTACCAAGTTGGCCCATTTCATTCCCTGCGATGGTCTCCCCACGGCCAAAGAGACTGCAGATTTATTCCTCCAACATGTTTTCCGACTACACGGATTGCCCAAGAGTTTAGTCACTGACCGTGGATCTCAATTCACCTCTCGTTTCTGGAAAGCACTACAGAAACTATTGGGCATAGACTCTCGTTTATCTTCAGCTCACCATCCCCAAATGGATGGGCAAACGGAGCGCACCAATGCCACTTTGGAACAATACCTTCGCTGTTATGTAAACTATCAACAGGACAATTGGGCTTCCCTATTACCTCTATCGGAGTTTGCTTACAACAATGGTGTCCAGGCTTCAACTAAAGTAGTTCTTTGCAAACTACAGCTTCCATCCGCGTTTCTTCCCTTCTGTCATTGAATCTTCAGAAGTCCCCGCAGCGGAGGACTGGCTGCAAGAGCTCACAGCGGTGCAACAACTCTTGCACCAACAACTGGATCAAGCCAAGGAGGACTATAAACGCCACGCTGACGACCATCGCCAGCCGGGCCCTGAGATCAAGGTAGGAGATCGGGTTCTGTTGTCCACTCGCTTTTGCCGTCCCACCATCCTTGCCGGAAATTAGATGCCCGTTTCATTGGTCCCTACCCAGTGGTGGCGCAACTTAACCAAGTGACTTTCAAACTCCAACTTCCGCGCTCCATGCGCATTCATCCGGTGTTTCATCGTTCCCTGCTCCTTCCGGCGGATGGGGTACGCCCCGATGTGGACCGGCCGGCCCCCGCCCCTGTTTCGGTGGACGGGGAGGAGGAATTCGAGGTTCAGGACATTTTGGATTCTCGCTTTCATCGCCGCCGCCTTCAATATCTCATTGATTGGGTGGGTTTTGGCCCCGAAGAACGCTCATGGGAAGACGCTTCCACAGTCCATGCCCCCGACTTAGTCCACCGCTTCCATCAGGCCTACCCTGCCAAGCCGCGGCCCCGCGCCTCGAGGAGAGGGCCCATGTTGGAGAGGGGCCTTGAGGAGGGGGATAGTGTGATGTCTCATGGGCCTTGTAGTCCCGTTCCTAGTACTATTGTGCAGACGAGGAGGAAAACATGGGATTTCCACTGGTTCAGCCAGAATCGGAGCCTCTGCACCTGGAGGATGTTTGCCCTCAAGAAGTTAGCCAAACAAGCCTTGGGCAGAATTCTCCCCCGTTTTCCCGAAAGGACAATTATAATAGAGATAGAGGAGTCAGGGAGGCTAATCGCCAGAGCCTCAGAATCGCAGCCAAACAACTAGCAGATTAGGTCTGCTTCCCTTGGGAAATTCTAAGGAGTCATGCATCTGGACAGAGTTGGGTTTCGCTTCTTGTTCTCCAGGGAAAGTGTTCTGTTGGCGGGAAAACAAGAACCTATATAGGGGTTTTGCCGCAAGAGGAACCTTGCGGAGTCAATTTGATCAGCTTGTGAGAGAGATCGTGTGTGGACTTCGTATGCCTTGTTCCCTGCTTCCCGGATCTAGTTTCAAGTCTTGCCTTGACTCACGTTTTGCCACGGACCTTGCTTCATGCCACGGACCTTGCTTCATGCTTCATGTTGCCACGTTTCAAGTCTTTGATCCAGCCAAGAATCAAGCTCATGTTCTAGCTTTGTTGTCAAGCTTCAATGGACTATAAGACCTTGTCATCTCCCCACACTATTGCTTGGCAAATTGTGTGTTTCGGTTAATGGATTATAACTTTGGACTCTAATATCTTATATTGGACAATATTTTCCTGGACTATATTTGACCTTTCCTAAAAGGTCTACTTCTGAACTATATTCTTCACTTGTTTTTATTGACTTTATATATTTCTTTAATAAAGATATTAGATAGAATCTGGTCTCTGCGCATGGTTATTGGTGCTCTGCAGCCTGGGTCCTGACATTTTGTAAGATTGATTCCCTATAGTTGTACCTTTAAGCTTTTTGTCTTCTCTTATATTTTTTAGTAAAATCTCTGTGGCCAGTATAAAAATTAGTGGTGATAAAGGACATCCCTGTCTCGTGCCCTTACTAATATCAAAGTCTTCAAAAGTTGTCCATCAATTGAGATCTTTGTGTTTTGTTGATTGTAGTTCGCCCCCATTGCATTTTGAAAATGGAATCCAAAGTCTAATTCTTGTAGTAATATTTTTTAAAATTCCAATTTAGGTTATCAAACACCTTTTCTGCATCTAACGTTATAAAGGCCACTTCTTTTTGGGGATTCGCTTCGTAGTATTCAATTAAATAGAGGATGTTCCTTAAATTTTCTTTTAAATGTCTATTGGGGAGAAAGCCAGTCTGGTCCTCTCCAATCCATGCATTCAAAAAAGACTTTAATTGGTTTGCCATAATAAAAATTTTGTAAATATTTTGTAATCCATATTTAGCAAAGAAATAGGCCTATAATTCTGTTGTAGCTCAGCCTGAGCTAGAGTCAGAATCAGACTTTGACCCTATCCAAGACTTTGACTATAGGCCTGCAATGCAGTTGCAGGCACCTGAAATGGTTTCTGCAGAGGACACTGAAACCGGGGATGAACATTCAGATGGCCAGTCAAGGACAATTCAGTCAGATGGGCTTGTTAGGCCAGAGGGGAAGATTGATGATTTTGATAGAGGAGAATGTTTACACAAAGCCGAAGCGAAAGGGAGGTTCTGAGACGGAGTCAGCGTTTGGTTCACAGATGCACTAATGAGCAACTTTCACATTAGAAGAACTGCATTCCCCAGCTCCCTTTTCAAATATAGCCTTGAATTCTCCTTAAATATTCCTGGCTCCCTGTGCATTGCAGAGGTGTCAACTTTGCTATTCAAGTGAGAAAGATCTCTGTCTCTGTGATCTTGTTTCCGTGATATTCCAGCCAAGATTTTGCCTTGTGGATTTCAGGTATCTCTTGCCTTGTTGTACCTTGTTTCCAGTTGGACCTTGCTGATTCCCGTGTGGATTACAGTTCTTGGATTACCTTGAGTCTTGTTCTTGTACTGTGTGGCTTCCTGCTGTTTCCTGATGGAAAGTGAACTTTGTGTGGACTATATTTGCTGCTTTGTGGGACTTAGCACAGTTCCAGTTTGGATTATAACTTTGAGATACTTTTTTGGATCTCCAATAAGGACAGAAAAGTACAGTAGAGTCTCACTTATCCAATGTTCTGGATTATCCAACACATTTTTGTAGTCAATGTTTTCAATACATCGTGATATTTTGGTGCTAAATTCATAAATACAGTAATTACTACATAGCACTACTGCACATTGAACTACTTTTTCTGTCAAAATTGTTGTATAACATGATGTTTTGGTGCTTAATTTGTAAAATCATAACCTAATTTGATGTTTAATAGACTTTTCCTTGATCCCTCCTTATTATCCAACATATTCGCTTATCCAACGTTCTGCAGGCCCGTTTACGTTGGATAAGTGAGACTCTACTGTACATTATTTGGGGGTTCATCTACTCTGTTGACTTTGAACTTTATTTGCTTGTGCTTGCATATATTCTTCAATAAACAGCTTGATTGCTTATATTCTGGGCTCCAGTGTGGTTTTCAAGGTGTTCATGCAGCCCTGGGGTGCAACAAATTCTTAACATCTTGCCCAGCTGTGTTCTCTTTGTGTAGCATTATAATATTTGCTAATTTCCATGTCTCTGGTATCACTTTTTGAGTTAAAATCTGATTCAATATGTTCTTCAAAAATGGGGTAATTTCTTCTTTCATGGTTTTATAGAAACTTGCGGTGAAGCCGTCCAGTCCCAGGGCTTTACCTGAATCCATCGTCTTTATCGCTTTCTTGCTCTAAGATCTCTCTATTTGGTAATTCTCTCTGTTTGTCTGTGTAATCTCGATTTCTCCAGATATTCTACAATATCTTCTTTCTCTATCTTATCTGCTGCGTATAACTGTTTATAATAATTTTTAAACTCATCCAAAATCTGTAGAGTTAATGTTGTCTCCTGTTTTAATTTGTAAAATTTGTTGGGCTTGTTTCTTCTTTCTTATCCTTCTCACAAGCCATCTGCCTGATTTGTTCACATTTTGAAATGAGTATTTTTTTACAAATTTTAATGATTTTGCCAATTGCTCCAGCTGCAAATTATTTTTCTGCTTTTTTAATATTTCTAGACTTCTTACTATTGAGCGATCTTCTGGAGATTCCTTCAATTCTGAACTATGGACAAAGCATGAGGAAGAACGGATCTGATTTTATGTTTGAAATGTATATTTTTAATTCATAATGTATTTTAATAGTTTTAACTGTTTTATGTGCTGTTTTATATTGGTTTGTATGGGCATTTAATTGTTGGCACTGTTGTAAGCCGCCCTGAGTCCCTTCGGTTGAGAAGGGCGGGATATAAATGTGAGAAATAAATAAATAAATAAATCTTTCTCTTTATCTTCTATTTCTTTTGTAATCTCATTAAGTTCTCTGTATCTTCTTTTATTCTTTGCTGCTGCTTGTTGGATAAAGTGGCCTCACATTACTGCTTTGCAGGCATCCCAAATTACTTGTGGTTTTACCTCGGATGTAGTATTATGACTAAAAATTCTTTTAGTAACTTTTTATTCTTTTCTATATCTTCCTCTGTCTTTAACAGATTGTCATCCAGTCTCCATCTCCAAGTTCGGTGTTTCTGGCTGATTGTCATTGATAAGGGGCTGTGGTCTGAGTGTTCTCTGGCCCAAATTTTTATCTCGTCTATTTTGGTTACCAAGGGGCTAGTGATCCAAATCATCTCAATTCTAGACCAACTTTGATGCCTATGAGAGTAGAACGTATAATCTCTTTCTTCAGAATTATGAATTCTCCACGCATCTTGTAAGTCTAGTTTTTCTTTAAGGTTTATAAAGCTTTTTGGAAGTGTGCCAATTTCCTCTTTTCTGGATTGCTTCTTATTACTCCTTTCTGGATTTCTTCTTATATCTCAAAAACATGTGGCCCACTTAACTCAAAGACTTTAGGTAAAGAATTCCATTTGGTTGCCCTGGAGAAAAGTGGAGTGGTACTATATGTGAACAATGACTTCCTACCTAAATTGGCATTTAAGGATGAGGATGGAAGGATACTGGGAGTAATATATATGCTCCCAACGGTCCAAAAACTAAATTTGTGACCAAGCTAAGAGAGAACATATTGGAACAAGAGTATGACAATGTGATATTTTTTGGTGATTTTAATGGGGTAATTGCTGCCAGTCACTTTGAGTTGTGCCTAGAAAGTGACTGGCAGCAATTACCCCATTAAAATCACCAAAAAATATCACATTGTCAGAAGAAGAAGGCTTTAAAGATTGTCAGGGGCTGCTGTGATTTATATGCTTCGGCGGTTTTAACCTGAATTATTTTTAGTATTAGTGAGGTTTAATACTGTTTTAATATTTACATATTTTATGTTGTATTGTAATGCTTTTTATTGTGAGCCGCTTTGAGTCTCCATATGGAGAGAAAAAGCCGTATATAAATAAATATAATAAATAAATAAATAATCTTAATATTTTTGTAATATGATGTACATGCATAACTCTATTAGATCTGTGTATCCAAATGTGTGCTTTCATATGCTTAAACTCCCCAGAGCTACATCACAACGTTAGTAGAAGTATAGATATATGCATTATCCCATTCGCCCCCCTAATGTGGATCCCAAGGTGATCTGTGACAAATAAAAATGAAGTACAGCTTGTAAAAAAACATCGTATTAAACAGTAAGAGAAAACAAAAACCCACTAATTTAAAACATTCAAGAGATGCTTAAAAGATAACCATGAGAGTAGAAGTACAACTATGTCCATTAAAAATATATCTGTATCAACCAACTAATAGCTTGTCTAAATAAAAAGTGCTCTGTGTGCCAGTGGAATTGGAACAGAGAAGGGTCCAACCTAGCTTCCTATGTGAGCCAGTTATAAAAGAAGTACCAAGAAAACTTTTTCCAACATGTTTGTCGCTGATGGTAGAGGGATTGAAAGAGACTGAACATGTATTACCCTGTTTCCCTGAAAATAAGACATCCCCAGAAAATAAGACCTAGTCGAGGTTTTGCTGAATTGCTAAATATAAGACCTCCCCCGAAAGTAAGACCTAGCAAGGTTTTTGTTTGGAAGCATGCCCGGCGCCTGCCAATCAGAACACCAGAGCATGCAGAATTGGTAAATGTACATACCAGTTGTACATGGAAATAATAGTAGTAACAAGAAATTCTTAATAGGATTCACAGTTTGTCCGCTTATGTTAGTTTGTGATGACAACTACTGTACAGTATATAATAAATGTTCTTTTTTTTTGGTTCAACAATAAATCTGAATTCTTCTTCATGGAAAAATAAGACATCCCCTGAAAATAAAACCTAGCATATCTTTGGGAGCAAAAATTAATATAAGACACTGTCTTATTTTCGGGGAAACACGGTAGTAACATTTTAAATATTACATTAACTCAGTATAACCTTTATGCCATGTTTACAAATGTCTGCACTTAACCTCACATCTCCAAAGCAGCATTTTCTAGAGGAGTAAGCATGTCTTTCATACTAGAAAGCACTCTCAAGAATGCTAGATTCATAGTAGCATCATACTTGACCAGTCCGGTTCTCTTAGTCCAAAACCCAGCAACCACGGCTCTTACAGCAGAGGCATTCCAGAAGTTTTTCACTGATAAAATCACCGTGCTTCGACAGGAACTGCCCCCTACAGCTGATACCTTAAGTGAGCTTGAGACTTTGTGGCCGCTTAGTGGGCCTATCTTTGACCGATTTACTCTGCTTGACAAGGAAGATGTCGCTAGAATCCTGGCTGTTGCAAAACCAACCACCTGTTCCCTTGATCCGTGCCCCTCCTGGCTGGTGAAGAGCTGCCTGGAAGGTCTACTCGATCCGTTGAGTAATATCATCAATGGCTCTCTTGAACAGGGGGTCTTCCCGGACAACCTAAAAGAGGCAAGGGTTCGTCCCCTGCTAAAGAAGCCTAGCTTGGATCCCATGACCCTTGCCAACTATCGTCCTGTCTCCAACCTCCCATTCTTGGGTAAGATGATAGAGCGGGCTGTGCTGGGACAATTGCAACAATTTCTGGATGATACAGCCGGCCTGGACCCTTTCCAGTCAGGCTTCCGCCCTGGCCATGGGACGGAGACAGTCCTGGTTGCCATTACAAATGAACTTCGTCGCCAGTCTGATAGCGGCGGATCAGCGCTACTGGTACTTTTCGACCTTACCGCAGCATTTGACACCGTTGACTACGATCTAATGATTCACCGTCTCGCCATGTCCGGAGTTCGCGATCAGGCCCTCAATTGGTTCAACTCATTTCTGCGAAACCGGAGCCAATACGTGGAGTATATGGATCAAGTCTCTGACAGATCTCCCCTCCTATGTGGGGTACCCCAAGGTGCCATTCTCTCCCCTCTTCTCTTCAACATCTACGTTAGACCCCTTGCTAGCTTGGTTCGGAGTTTCGGCCTAGACTGTTATCAATATGCGGACGACACCCAACTCCTTCTGCGCTTGGAGCCTGGAGCAACGTCAATACCAGAAAATTTCACCTTATGTCTGGAGGCTCTGTCGAACTGGCTACGTGCTAGTAGATTGAAGGTGAACCCAGCAAAGACTGAGATTCTCTGGCATGGCCGTTGAACTGGCCTGACCCACTTGCTACCCACCTTTGATGGTGCTTCCCTATCTCCTTCGCCTACTGTTAAGAGCCTGGGTGTTGTTTTAGATTCGCAGCTGACAATGGAAGCTCAGGTCGCTGCTGCCAGCAAACAGGCCTTTTTCCACCTACGACAAGCGAGGCAACTGGCACCCTATCTATCTGATGAGGCGCTGGCAACAGTCATTCATGCCACATTCACATCTAGGCTGGACTATTGCAACGCCCTGTATGTTGGGCTTCCGATGTCCACGACCCGGAAGCTCCGTATTGTTCAAAATGCGGCAGCCAGGCTACTCACAAGAACACCCATGAAATGCCACATAACACCAGTACTGCAGCATCTGCATTGGCTTCCAACTGATTACCGTGGTCTATATAAGATGCTAGTCCTGACTTTTAAAACTCTTTACGGCCAGGGCCCATCGTATCTTAGGGACCGTCTCTCCTTCTCCCATCATCGGAGGTCGCAACGACCATCCCAACGAGACTTACTCTATGTACCCGGTCCTAGAGAAGTGCACTTGGACAGGACCAGGCGCCGAGCTTTTTCTGTTTCTGCCCCTGCCTTATGGAATGCCTTGCCGCCCTATATGAGAGCCATGCGTGAGTTGGGGCCTTTTACCCTAGCACTCAAGACATGGCTCTTTACTAGAGCTTTTAATCTATTTTAATATTTTTAATCAATATTTGTATGTATGTATTTTTATCCTTTTTATCTTGTAAATCGCCTAGAGCATCGTGGATGGAGGGCGATTAATAAGTAATTAAATGATGATGATGATGATGATACTTGCATTAAAATGGGTTTAATGTAAAAATTAATGAGCTTAATCACTGCAAGATGGTACATACTGTATGTTGTATAGTTCATACAATTTAGCTATTGTTGTTATTGCTGTTGTTGTTGTTGTTGTTGTTGTTGTGTGCCTTCAAGTTATTTCTGACTTAAGTTATTACCTGGATTCTATGACGCTTTTTCTCTCAGTGCTCATCATGGCTAAAAAGGGACTGACAACAACAAAAGCAAAATCTTGATAACATCTTGACAAAATGTAGATCCATGACTCTAACATCACCATTCTTTCTGTTCTCTATGAGTTTAACAACATTGCCTGATGAAGATGCCAATATCTTGCATTATGTACGTTGTGCATTTTTGTTGGTCTAACCAAGGTATCACTCTTTTGTGGATTTTGAATGTTGTATTTTGATATATGACCAATATGGCATTGGCTAACCCTGGGTATATCTGTCTCATTGTGTCCTCATAGTGGCCATCAGTTTCAGTTGTCCATTGGAAAACAGATCTCGCCTGACTGGCCACTGAAGACACTACTCTGTATGAATGAAAAATGATGTGGCACACTCCACTGAATGGATGAAAAATAACTCGGGTGCTTCTAGACACTTCAGCTACATTTGATACCTCATAGCTCATATTTGAAGTCAAGCCACGTCAAAGATAACCATCAAATTTAGTGAAAATCCAACTAATTTTTACATAATGCAGTAGCAAACAAGCAAACAGATAGAAACATTTTATTATAGATTGTAAAGAAAAACTACAGCCAATATAATACATTCTTGATGTGTGGAAAGTGTATCAAGTCACCCAGGCAAAATTAGTTCAGTGGGTTACTGGGTGAGAACTCAAAACACTGGAGAAAATCTCTTTCAAGTGTCTAACATGGTCCTTAAATGATAAAGTGTTACTAATAACTAAACTGGAAAAAAAGATTGTTTTAACCTTCAAAACAGTTGACCCAAATCTAAATGCTAGTTCCAGATAGAACAAATCCGCTCAGTAAATTACTTAAGATTAAAGTAAAACCCACTAATTCAGTAGGTCCCTTTTATTGGCACTACCAATTTAGGCCATTACTTTATTCATATGAAAGGCATGCAAATTTAAGTAGTTTCTTGATGTTAATTAGATTAAATGTCTATTTCTTTAGACAATATTTACCAATAAAGTGTCTAGTAGCATTTCTAGAGAAACTGAAATTAAGTAACAGCCATTTAAGAAAGGTAGAGATTATAGAAATAGAAGATGTAATTAGAGTTTCATAAAAACAAGACACTAAAATTACTAGTATTAATAATTAATGATACTGACTGGAGTCTGAATGGTCTGTGTTTACACAGCTTTTACTATATCACTTTATTTTATTTTATTTGGCTAATATGCCTCTTAGCCATGACATTCAGTTTTAATTTCTTACTTCAGGAAGGCATACATTTTAGGAATAAACAGAACATTTCACTTGCTAAAACAGTAGTATGTCACTGTGGTCAAATTAAACTGCACTACTGACACACGTGGCATTTTTCAAGATTGATGAGACAAGTGCCTTGCAAAAGTTTATGGTCTACAAAAGGAAGAGCAGTGAGGGAGATGGATGAGATGGAAGTGACAGAGAGAAAATACACATCTATGACTCACTGCAGAGCTGGCCCAAGATGTCTATGACTGACTGCAGAGCTGGGGAAGACAAGTCAATTGCTGTCCTTTCACCTCGCGGCAGTAAAAGAATATAGTTATAAAACTGAAGACTTGCTGTTCCCTAATGTTCACTTGAAGCTTCTCAGCAAAAGTGGATTGCTTCACATTGTTTAATAATTAATTTGGCCTTTTCCAAAGAAAATCAATTTCAAAATAAAAGTCTCAGAAATGAGAGGCTCTCTATAAACTAGGGGTGGGCTAACGCTGATGCTTAAAGAGGTCAATCTAGCCAATTTTCAGCTCCTCTGAAATTCCAGAGGGTTGTAGCTTCTCAGTGGGTCCAATATTTTGTGCACTTGGAAGTTTTGTTATGCCACTTTTGGACTGTTTTGTGGGAGTTTATTGTCTTTTGGGGAAACTCCCACCTCCAACTGTTTAAGTGAAATAAATCTATTGAAGATAATTTGGGATTTAAATTGTAAGGGTGAGGATTGACTGAAAAGGAAAATGGGACATGGGATGTCAAGCGTCTCCCTAGAACCTGCCCCTCCACTGACCAGACAATGCTATTTCCAGTGTAAATCAACACCAAGATATGTTTGATAAAGTGTATAGACTCCCATTGTGTTTTTGCTGAAAGATGAATGTGATTCACGCACGTTTCTGTTTGTACCTATAAGGTGTGAGTGTTTGTATGTATGTGCTTCATGCTTAAAGAGATTCACATAGAGTGCAGAACTGCCAGGCATAGCAATATATAGGGGCAACTTAGTTAGTTAGATGAAAATGAAAATATCTATCATCATGTAGCAGTGAAAGAAAGACATGACCTGCATTGATTTCTACAGCTTCAAAAGTTTTTCCATATCTCCAAAGGCAAGTATTCTGTGCTTCAACAAACAGTTTGATCTTTTGCCATAGCTTTGATTTCCTGCCTTCTCAAGTAAGAGCTCCTTCATTACCTGTGTAATTTCCAGCACTTAAGACCAGAAATAGTTCCTACTGAAAGAGCACCAAATGTATTAAATTTTCCTTCTACTTGATATGTGAAGTTATAGGGAGGACCTCAGCACCTCAAAAAGGAGGACATCAGAAGATCTCAGCCAGGAGGAACAAGGAATGTGAACATTCAGTATTTCTTCAAAATGTATGAAATTAACCACAAGTAGGTCATTAACTAGGATGACTTGAAAATGGGTTTGGATGAATTAATGGAGAAAAACCTATCAACACATATATCTGCTAGTCATGGTGGCTCATATACAATCCCCAGATGACATCATTTGTCAAGGTCAGTTATTGCCTTCATCACCTGATTGAGTTTCTCAGAGGTATCTGATTGGATATTACAGAAGAACATGGCTCTGGATGAAATACACGTTTGCTGATGAGTAGTTAGTAGCGCTGTGCAAAATTATCATTAGTCTTTGTAAGTGGGATCAGATTAGTTAAATTAGTACTTACAATGAAATATCTAACAGATTAGGAGATCTAACAGAGATTAGGCTAGCACCAACCCTATCGGCCTTTATCAACCAGCTAAAAACTTGGCTCTTTGGTGTGCCTTTGAACAACCAACAACATGACAGCCCCCATCATTGATATTCTGCTTCCTTGCGCTTTATTTTCCTCCCTAGCCATATTATCCCAAACCTTTTTTAGGAATCTCTCTGACACTGATCCTTGCACTTTATTAAATAGTTGTGAATTATGCACTTTTATATGACCACCCCATTTTGTCTATCAGTGGTGATGCTTGCTTTTATTACCTCATTTTTATATTGTAATGATGGTTTATATTGTATTCTGTGTTTTTAATAGCAATTGGAATTTTTAATTTGTTATTTGTTTATTTTATTTTATTTTTATTTTTATGTTGACATCGTTCTTACTACTGATGCTTGTTATTTGTTATGCTTTGTTTCTGTTTTGGGCTTGGCCCCATGTTAGCTGCCCCGAGTCCCTTCAGGATAGAAAAATAAAGTAGTAGTAGTAGTAGTAGTAGTAGTAGTAGTTTTGTTGTTGTTATTATTATTATTATTATTATTATTATTATTATTATTATTATGTAGGCATGGCCTACACCAAAAACTTAAGAATCAAAACTTACCCAATACTTTTTCACTTGCATTTTGTAAGCCTCGGAAGCCTCTCAAAGTCAGTTTCATTTTCAGTGCAAGCAAGCAAAATAAAGCCAAAAGGCTGCCATTCCTTATTAAATTAATGGCCTCTCGTCATTAGGAGAGTGAAGCAGCAGGGAAAAAGCAGAGTTTGCTGGGAAAGAGACTGAGAACAACAACAACAACAACTTTATTCTTATACCCCGCCCCATCTCCCCGAAGGGACTCGGGGCGGCTTACATGGGGCCATGCCCAAACACAACAATATAAAAGCAAGCAAAACAATAAAGCAAATCACTCAACAACAATAATAATAATAATAATAATAATAATAATAATAATAATAATAATAATTTTATTCTTATATCCCGCCCCATCTCCCCGGAGGGACTCGGGGCGGCTTACATGGGGCCATGCCCAGACACGACAGCACAAATCAGATAAAACATTAAACCGAGCAGTAAAACTTCAACATGATTAAAAACAGTCATAAAAGTCAATATACACAATAATATTAAAATCCCGATTTGGGTCAAAAGATCCAGGCCAAAGTGCAAAGCAATATCAAGTTATCAGGGAGGGATAATTATGCAGCAGGTGTAATACTTAAAGTGCTGAATGAATCCTAAAAACAATCCAGAGGGTCTACTGCTTAATAGGTAAATAACATGATCCCACAAGGATCAGTCAACGAAGGCCTTCTGGAATAGCCAAGTTTTCAGGCTCTTCCTGAATGAGAGTAGGGTAGGGGCCTGCCTAATCTCCCTGGGGAGCGAGTTCCACAGCCGGGGGGCCACGGCGGAGAAGGCCCTCTCCCTCGTCCCCACCAACCGCAACTGCGAAGTTGGTGGAAGCGAGAGGAGGGCCTCCCCCGACGAGCGAAGAGGTCGTGCGGGTTCATAGGGGGAAATGCGGTCTCGAAGGTAGGTGGGTCCCAAACCGTTAAGGGCTTTGTAGGTGATAACCTGCACCTTGAATTGGGCTCGGAAAATAAATGGCAGCCAGTGGAGCTCTTTAAACAGCGGTGTTGAGCGCGTCCTGTAATCTGCCCCAGTTAGAAACCTGGCTGCCGATCGTTGTACTAGTTGTAGTTTCCGAGCCGTCTTCAAAGGCAGCCCCACGTAGAGCGCATTGCAGTAATCCAGTCTAGAGGTAACTAAGGCGTGGACCACCATGGTCAAATCTGACTTCTCGAGGTATGGTCGCAGCTGGCGCACAAGTTTTAGTTGTGCAAAGGCCCTCCCAGCCACGGCCGACACCTGGGCCTCAAGTGTCAGCGCAGAGTCCAGGAGGACCCCCAAGCTGCGGACCTGCGCCTTCAGGGGGAGTGCAACCCCGTCAAGCACAGGTTGCCACCCAATACCCCGATCAGACGTACGACTGACCTGGAGGACCTCTGTCTTGTCAGGATTGAGCCTCAGCTTGTTCGCCCTCATCCAGGCCAATACAGCGGCCAGACACTGGTCCAGGATCCGAGGGGCTTCCTTGGAATTAGGTGGAAAGGAGTAGTAGAGTTGGGTGTCATCCGCGTAGAGATGGCACCGCACTCCAAAACTCCGGATGACCTCACCCAGCGGTTTCATGTAGATATTAAAAAGCATGGGGGACAAAATGGAACCTTGCGGGACCCCACAGGTCAATGGCCAGGGGTCCGAGCAGGTGTCCCCCAGCTTCACCAACTGGGAACGGCCCTCTAGGAAGGACTGGAGCCACTGCAGAACAGTACCCCCAAGGCCCATCCCGGAGAGACGTCCCAGAAGGATACCATGGTCGATGGTATCGAAAGCCGCTGAGATGTCCAAGAGAACCAGCAGGGTCACACTCCCCCTGTCCAGCTCTCTGCGGAGGTCATCCACCAAGGCGACCAAAGCCGTCTCGGTACTGTAGCCAGGTCTGAAACCAGACTGCGATTGGTCCAGAAAATCCGTATCTTCCAAGAATCCCTGGAGCTGGGAAGCAACCACCCGCTCCAAGACCTTGCCCAAGAATGGAAGGTTAGAGATTGGTCTGTAGTTACTGAGGTTAGCCGGATCCAAGGAGGCTTTCTTCAAAACAGGCCTCACCACAGCTTGTTTTAGGCCAGATGGAAATATGCCCTGCTCCAAAGAGGCATTGATTATTCTCACAAACCAATCAACTAGCCCTCCACTGGCTTGTTTTAAGAGCCAAGATGGGCAGGGGTCAAGGGCACAGGTGGTCGCCCTCACCGCTCCAAGAATATTGTCCACATCATCAGGCTGCACAAGCCGAAACGAATCCCACAAGATCGAACAGACAGATGCCTCGGTTACCTCACCTGGCAATGCATCAAGGCCGGCGTCTAAGTCGGAACGAATCTGAGCGACTTTGTCTGCAAAATGGTGAGCGAACTCGCTACACCGAGTTGACGAGATGTCGGGTGCTCCCCCAACCTGAGGAGGGTGGAGGAGCTCCCCAACAACTCGAAACAACTCTGAAGATCTATTTGTTGCAGACGCGATGCGGGCAGTCGAGAAAACTTTCCTGGCTGCCCGCAATGCCGCGGAATAGGCCCTAATAGCGGCTCTAGACCGTGCTCGGTCAGATACGTCACGAGTTGTCCGCCAGCGGCACTCTAGTCTCCTTCTTGCACGTTTCATCTCCGCCAGCTCCCCAGTAAACCAGGGAGCTGGGGCAACTCCACGCAGCGAGAGGGGACGCTCAGGAGCGATCGTGTCTATTGCCCTGGACAACTCGCCATTATAACGAGTGACCAGGGCATCGACAGGATCGTCAGCTTCCATGGTAGACAGATCCCCAAGAGACCTCAGGAATCTCTCAGGATCCATACGTCTCCTGGGGCGGACCATCTTAATTGGTCCACCACCCCTGCGGAGGTTGGAAGAGACGGTTAGTCTTAAACTGATCAGATAGTGGTCGGACCATGACAATGGAAGAATAATTTGCTCTTCCACTCCGACCAAACCGTCGCCCGCAACAAAAACCAGGTCGAGTGTATGTCCAGCTTGATGAGTGGGACCCGATATTATTTGGGACAGACCCATGGTCATCATGGCGGCCATGAATTCCTGAGCTGCACCTGTCAAGGTGGTCTCAGCGTGAATGTTGAAGTCGCCCAGCACCAACAGGCGCTGGGAACCCAACACCACGCTAGAAACCACCTCTGCTAGCTCAGGCAGGGAGACTGCTGTGTCGCGGGGTGGACGGTACACCAGCAGAATCCCCAAACTGTCCCGGGTACCCACCTTCAAGTGGAGACACTCAAACCCGACCGATTGCAAAGCGACGCATCTGACCAGGGCGATGGACTGCCTAAAGACCACCGCAACCCCACCTCCCCGCCCTCCTGGCCTGGCCTGCTGATGCACCCCGAAACCCGGAGGACAAAGCTGGGTAAGACTAACCCCACCCAGATCATCCAACCAGGTTTCGGTGATGCAGGCCAGATCCGCATGTTCATCCATGATTAGATCCTGGATAATAGATGATTTACCTTTGACGGATCTGGCATTAAACAGCAGGACCTTCAGCCGGGAGGGGCTACCATGGAGGCTACCACACCTATCCTTCTCCAGGGTCGCAAGAACCCTGTTGCGCTTCTCCCTGGAAATGCGTTGACGGCAATTCCTCCTCCTCCCCCACACGACCTCGATGGAGCCACCCCCCGCCTGTTCCCCACCCCCCAAGGAGTCTGGCTCAATTGGAGCATCCTTAAGAGAATCTAGTCAGCTCCCTGGATCCAAAAGGTTACTAGACACACCATCTAACTTTACTTCAAAAGAAGGGGATAAATGGGGCCTACTGGAAAAACGTAGTGAGGTTGAAGAGGGTGAAAGTTGCTGGTCTGGTACGGAAAATGATTGGGCCAAGTCTCTAATTGAGACTTTTCTAAAGGGGGGAGCCTACGCTGAGGACTACACATCCTATTATCTCTGGGCCTAACAGATGGTTGAGTGTGTAAAGATAGGTTGGCCACCAAAGGGCGAATCACGGGGTCCACAAATACTCTTCTAATGGTAATGCCCCATGAGAGCAGCCGGAACCTAAGGGCCCATAATTCCTCTGTTATAGACTTATCCTCAAAAGTGAAGATAAGGCGTAAAGAGCGATCATATGATTGATAGCCCTTATGGAGCCAAGTGATCATCTTTATCTTGACTGACGTCAGGCTCCTTGAAAGAATTTGACCCAAGGACCTCTGGATCACTCTTTCCGAGGTCCATCTACCCCTGTTCAATATAGAGTCTTCAATTTGAAAAGCCAGCTGTTTCGTCTGTACAAGATGTTCATAGTAATCCTCTACGTATGGAGGAGAGAAATCTCCCTCCAACGGAGAATTAGTTATCGGCTTCACCGCTGCCAAATCTAGATCTATACCTTCCCTCCTTTGAACAGTTTGATCAACAAACAAATCATTCCCTCCCTCAACCTCGTCATTTTCTAATCTTAGCTCCTTAATACCCTTTTGGAGCCCAAGTTCTACCTCTCCCACCAAGCACAGAATTCTGGGAAATGTAATTTGGGAAAGTCCTATGCCAGAGAATTCAAAAGGCCCTGCCCTAAACTACATTTCCCAGAATTCTGCTCAGCATCAGAAAGCCCCAATCAGGATAGGGGAGAGCTATTTTCCCTCTGTAGCAGCAGCCAGCCAGAGTTCCAATAAATTGTTGAATCTGCAAAGAAGAAGTCAGACCGACACATCTAGTAAGTAAATCTCTATACTGGACTGGGAAGAAATCCTTAAATGGAAGTTCTATTGACAGACATTCAATGAGATAGCTGTTGCTTTTTTTTAAAAAAAACAACATTTTTGTCAAAACTTTTTTAAAATCCCTAAAATCAGTAGATATATTAATATTTCTGAAAGTTGGGAGGGATGATTCTCTGTTACCTTGTGTCATTGTATACAGAATTCAAGGAGATAGCACTTGTAGTCTTTTTTTAAGGTTGTTTATAAACATTTGAAAAATTTCCCAAAAATCTGTGGATAAGTGAAACATTCCAAAACTTCGTGGGCTAACAGTAATAATGTGTTCTACCATTAACAAAACATTATTACTCTTGTTAAAGTAATTAAATTTTCACTAAAGATACTTCAGAAACACTTTAGAAACAAAATGCCAGTGCCCCTAATTTTGTAATGAGTTTTGAAACATCTTTTTCATTGATCACACAGCCCCCTAGTAGTTAGTATTTTCTGCTGGAGAGCTCTACTGCACTCTCCTGAATTATGGCATTAAAGCTCTCTGAGAGAGAATACTAAATATGATTGTGGTATGACTGTTTCCAACTTGTATCCATCCTAAGACAAACCTATCTTGAAGTTTTTTTTGGCAAGATTTATTCACAACAGGTATATCCTAGCCTTCCTCTAAGACTGAAAGAGTGTGTATTTTCAAGATTTTTCATTGGGTTTCCGTGGCTGAGTGAGAATTCACACCCTAGTTTCCCAAAGTCCTAGGACAGTGCTCAAACCATAGTCCCACACTTGTTCCCTTTAGAAATTCTAAATAACATCACAGGAACTACACATCCCAAGATTCCACAAGATGGAACAGAACTCCTATAACAATGTAGTGCAGATCCAGTTGAAGCAAGTGATGGAAGTTAATGAGAGAGTTGTGAGACATGGAGATAACAAAATGGGGAGAGAGAAAACAAAGCAGAAGAAGAGAATTGGAAATGGCCTCACCCACCCCTGGCTTCAGCCCCACCCGATGGTAGCATCTGGCATGCAGATTACCTCATGATTGTATAGTCCTCCATAGGAAAACATCAATCTCCCTCGATTTACATTGATTTATGCATGACTCGGTAGGTTAAACATGGCTTTCACTTGAAATCACATGAAGTCATAACTATTGCCCATTTAACGTTTTTCCAAATTAACGTCTTTCCTCTGTAGATGTTTTATTTGAGCAGGGATTTCTCCCTTCCTTCCTCTCTCTCCCTTTCCCTTTCCCTTTCCCTTTCTTTCTTTCTTTCTTTCTTTCTTTCTTTCTTTCTTTCTTTCTTTCTTTCTTTGGGAAAGGAATTCCTTTTTGCAGTTCACAATCCAGGAAAAGCCTTTCCCATCCATAGTATCACTAAGCCCTTCTTGGTATTTTTCTGGGGGCCCTTCTGAGGCTCCATCTACACTACCACCATAATGCAGATTGACTCATATAAACTATTTCAATGCAGTTAAATGGGATTAAATGTGTCTACACTGACCATATAATGCAGTTCAATCTGCATTATAGATGCAGTGTTAAATGGGGCCTTGAATTCATGGAAGCCCACACCCAGGATTCTGCTTCAGGAGTGGTCATCAAGGGCCCGTTCTACACTGCTGCATGTCCCTGGATCTGATCCCAGATTATCTGCCTATCCCAGATTATATAGCAGTGGAGACTCGTATAAAGCAGATAACCAGGGATCAGATCCTGAGATATAAGTACAGTGTAGAAGAGGCCAAACACCTGCTTTTGTCAAGGAGCTAATGCATAATAAATGTGCTTGGCCCTTTTACAGAGTCACAAGATGACATATTGCCACCCAAAGGAGCTTGAGAAGGTGTGCCATTATCATGAATGTCTCAGACTTCTGCATCAGTGAAGTTCTGCAACATCCCCCCCCCCAAAAAAAAACATAAACTGTCTAGACATTTTGTAGGTTAATCCATTAGAATGAGCCACGACATTTCTCAATTCCAACACTGCTTCATTTTGTACATTAATAAAAGATATATACTTGATCCAGATCACTATACTAGAATATAAATGTAGGTGACCTTGTCAGTGGATTTAAAGATTCCTGGCACACAGAGAGAGACACACACAAATAGTACAAGATTTTCTTCTTTCTCTGGAACACCCCTCATTTCTTAAAGAGATCCATATCCTTGTACAGTTTGCTAGCTTTCTAGCAGCTGTAATATAAGTTACTCATATTTATCACCATAACTAAAGTGTACATTGGCAAAGATTTTTGGCAAAATCACAATTTGGCAAGAAGCTGGACTTGCAGTTCATAGAAGCAAAAAAGAAAGAAAGAAAGAAAAACATTTCAAAAAGGTCTATCCTATTTCATGCAGTCCAATAAGGCATTTTGACTTGAAGCTGTGATCAAACAGAAACAGAAGACAAACTATGATATCATCATGTACAGAACTCCACAAAAATGTACCAGAGGAGTCATATTGAAGAATAAAAGCTTCCCAAAAACCCATATTTCCCACAGCTTCAAAGACTTGATATTTTACTCTGGTGTTATTTTCTCTCATTGGGACACAAAGTGACATCCTTTGTTAAAAAGTTCAACAGGAAGACTTGGGAATGTTTTAATCCATTTGATACTCTCTTTTTCTTATTTCTGTTACGGGGTTGTTGTCCAAGTAACCATATGCATTAATGTGACCCTCACCAGAGGAAAGACAGGACATAACTGTAGCTAAAAATAAGTTGCTTTGAATTAAGGAAAGCTAACTCCAGAAATGGTTAAACCACCTTTGAGCATTCTGTGCATAAAAAAACCATATGAAATTCACAGAGTTGCCTAAGTTGATGAGCGACTTGAAGGCACATGTACAACAACGACACAGAAATTGGTAGTCCCTTATAAGGGACAATGGATACATGCACATGACAAAAGCCTGCAATATCTAATTGACACTTTCTAAATGTTCTGCTCTAGTAAGGGCAGTTCAATTAATCCTTTGCTATTCCACCTTTCTATTGCTTTCAAAATGCCCTGGTTTCTCTCTCATTCCACTTTAACCCTTTGTCCTCAGTTTACTTCAATGGCAATTGCAGCAAAGAGGAGAGGAAATTGCAAAGTCTTGACCATTTCAGTAGACTCAGGCCCCTTCTACACTGCCATATAAAATACAGTATAGAGTCATATAATCAAGTTCAAAGCAGATAATGTGGATTATCTGCTTTGACAATCTGAATTATATGGCAGTGTAGAAGGGGCCACAGGCTGGATCTACACTACCATATAATCTAGTTCTGGATTTTATATGGTAGTGTAGATCCAGCCTCAGGCAAAAGCAAGCTGTTGCTGCCTCTCCTAGCTTTTGTATTCTTTTCATTCATAATTTGTGCAATCTTGATCGCACTCTGATGTTGTTAAGCCATCATGTCTTGGTTTTTACCTTTGAAATGCTAGAGGGTATACTGAGATGAGGTAGATTATTTAGGAGCACCTACTGATTTGTAGTTCACTTTCCTGGGTTATAGAAAGGTACAGGATTTTTAAAAAAGAGATGACCAAATAGACTTTTGCTATCCCTTTTAAAAAACACTTTCCTGAGCCCACATTGTCCAGCCACATTATTTCTAATATAGTTCAGTAGCATCTTACATCTTCCACTTTTTCACAGCTAAACCTGGCATTCATAAAACTAAAGATTCTGTAGCTCATGAGTAAATCACCATATAGGCTCAGAGACATAAACATAATACTCTTTTTGTCAGTTATTTTTATTTCACATTATGTTATTTTAAATGGTTTTGTAAATCACCTTAGGAATCAACTATTGAAAAGAGGAAGGTATGCATACTTTAAATAATGAAAAACATCACATTATTGTGAAATCTTATATAACTGTATCCTGTAGTGAAAGAGCCTGTTGTATTTGCCTCAGCATGTTATTCTGTCTATTACATACATTGCAAATGATGTAAGAGCATCTACTGTGCTGATGACTTCTTCGCAACACCAGTGACAAACACAAGATCAGTCTTCAAAAGAGAAAGATGCCTTGTTTTCTGCAAACTTTTGCTGAGCAAATTGATATGATAAGGAAAGCAATATCACCACAGGCTTGGATATGAATAGTTTAAAAGCAGAATCACATGACAATTCTCACTATATGGAAATAAAGCCATATGGATGGACTCTTTCTTAGAACAAGTTTTTAAAAGGGAGTAATGTTCCCCTACTGTGTGTCTAACTTGGTTGTTATGCTTAGGGATGATTCAGAGCTATGCCAAATGATTGAAACATTTTGAACTACGCATGATGTTCCCTATGATTTTTGAACCACAAGCCGGCCTAAGGGCTACATATGCCACAGAGGAGAGCTAGCATAGTGTATTGGTTTGAGCAATGGACTGTGATTCTGGAGAGCAGAGTTGAAATCCCTGCTCATCCAAGTAAACACACTAAGGACCTCATCACATTAAGGCTTGGATTCACCACTTATTGTGGCAAATCTGGCAGAGTCCGGTGGGGGTCAGAGGGAATCCATCACCCCACACCTCACATCACTCACCTTCCCCCTCAGTCCATCCCACAGAGGGAAGTGTCCACCACCCATAGCCCTTCCCCCATTGTTTCCTATGCAATATGGGAATCCTCCCGTGTTGCCGCTGTGGTGGCTTACTACATTTCTACTTCACTTGTGGCATGGACCCCCACTAGAAGTAGATTGCCATTGTGGGATGGGAGCCAGTGGGCTCTGTGGTGCAAGTGAAGTGGAAGTGTTATACAGCGGGCAATTTTGCCCATCTGTTGACTGTTAGGAAAGTAACACTCTAAGAGCCTAGGAGGAAGGCAAAAGAAACTCCTCTGAACAAATCTTGCTAGTAAAACCCCATGATTTAGTCATCTTTAACCCCATCTTAAGAGAAAGGTGGAATATGAATTCAACGAGTGAATGGATGAATTAATGAATGAGGTCTCAATGGGTTGGAAACAACTTGAAGGCATCCAATCAGAACATGTCATAGAGACATATTATGGTACCCCAACTCCTCATAACTTTGTACCCAGTCCCCATATATTAGTACAAAGCACCTAGCCTTGGGTCTCTACACATATCATGTCACCCAAGGATTGACTGCCATCTGTAGCATAGGGATGGGAAACAGTAACCATTGGGTGGACTCTAATTCCTAGCACTCCTAGACAGCTTAGCCTATGGTGAGAAAAGATGGGAATTACAGTCAAACAACTGATGAAATGTTGCATGATTCTCATCTCTGTGATATCTGTTGTCCCTGTGTTTGCCCTGTTCATACTTAAATCAGGGGTGGTCACATAGAAAGGTGCTGGGTTTCATTATGTTCCCTTTGTAGTTTTTTCTTCCGCATCATAGGTAGGAATCATACTTTCTTCCAGATGTTGTGAAACTCCAAGCAGCCCTAGCCACTGGTGAAAAATGCACATAGTTGCAATTTAACATTGTCTGGAAGGTTGTACAGTTCTCACTCCTATTGTGCAAAATGGACTTCACCTTCTTTGTCTATTATGGCAAACCCATGAATAAAATATATGTACATGCCTCATTAAATCTGAATTCAAACTTTTTTTAGAAGGGTGTTTATATTTTTTGTCTCCCTAGATTCTCATTTTTCACAACCGTATGGGGAAATTCCCCACATTTAATTATGTCAGGGACAGTACACATTTTTCTTAAATCAAAAATGTAGCAATCTTATTCTGTTCTCTTTATCAAAAATCTGAACCACAATATAGTGGTAAATCAAATACTAGTATTCTTGTTCTATATGCGGAGTCTGAATGTTAGAGTGCCTAGGGAGTGATTTCGGTAGTTAGGCCATCCACATGAAAAATGTTTGATCAAATCTAGATGGCTTGAGTCACTGACATTTTGAAACTCTGGGCTATAAAATTGTTCTCTGGCATTCTAGACAATGTGTAGGAACATGTCCGTCCCTGTGATATATGGAAGGAGACTGGAAGTTTCATTTCACATGCTGAAATAAAATGACTTATTTCTTACCAACTGGGGCTGGCTTTGAACTTTCCACAGATGAAAGCACTTATGAAGTTGCCAGGCATGGGCAAATCAGGGCCAATTTTCTGCCCCGGGATATCCTAGGGAGTCATGGGGCCTGGCAAAAAGCCCTGTCCCCATGATTAAAATGACTGAGATTTAAAAGAGATATGCACAAGAAATGGAAAAAGGGAGAATTCACTAAAAAGGAATTCAGACTAATAACCAGTATGTATAGGGAGAAAGTGAGAAAAGCTAAAGCACAGGATGAGCTCAGATTTGCTGGAGAGGTTTTTAAACAATAAAAATGGCTTTCTCTGGTTAAAACTGCAGCAAAAAGAAGAACAAGGAAATGGATCCAATGATGCATTAGGGAAAATGCAGCATAAAACAGGTAAAGAGGTAGAACAGAAATACCTGGCTCCTTTAAATGAAACCAGTTCTCCAGAGCCATAGTCCAAGGATTAAACCCAAACCCAAAGGGTGCTCACCAGTGGCTTCTCTTTGTGCTAGAGAGAAGTGACAAGGGTTCTGTCAGACCACAGAGTTCCATCTTTTTACGCACAAAAAGTCTGGAAAACTGCAAGGTTTCTGTTTAGTATTTCCCCTCTTTTTGTTGCCCCCCCCTTTTTTGTTGTTTCCCCCCTCTTTTTGGTTGGGTTGAGTGTCCCTTTCTTGCTAGTTCCCCTTCCCTCTTAAACTCCCTCCTGTGGCCTTGCTTTGCGTGGTTCAGTGAAAGTTCAGGAATGAGCCAGAGTGAGCGTGCCTTTGGAAACGTCTTTACTATGTTTTATATGGATCTGTTTTTACTTGGATGTGTTTTTACTATGACTGTAACCACCTGGACTTGACCCCATGTAAACCGCCCCGAGTCCCTTCGGGGAGATGGAGGCGGGTATTTTTATAGTTATTAAAGTTATTATTATTGTATGACACAGCAAACAAGATAGATATGCTGGATTTCGTATCACAAAATCACAAGTTGAACACTTCCCAAGTGTCTAGGACTGTGTGATGTATTTTCGGATGATGCGCCCAGATCCCAGTAGGGTGGCCTTTTGCAGTTGACAGATCGTAATTTTTTCAATGTCTATTGTTTCCAAATGCCGGCTGAGATCTTTTGGCATGGCACCCAATGTGCCGATCACCACCGGGACCACCTGTACTGGTTTCTGGCAGAGTCTTTGAAGTTCAATGGTCTTGATAGCGGCTGAGTTTTTCCTGATGTTTTTCGTCAATGTGACTGTCACCTGGGATGGCGACATCAATGATCCAAACCTTTTTCTTTTCCACAACTGTGATGTCTGGTGTGTTGTGTTCCAGAACTTTGTCAGTCTGGATTTGGAAGTCCCACAGTATTATTATTATTATTATTATTATTATTATTATTATTATTATTATTGGGGGGACCATCTTTGGGGAACTGTTTGGGTGGGAAATACTATTTCTTGCAATTGGAAAAGTGGTTTGGTGGCTTCTAAGGACCACAAGGGTCTCTTCCCATGATGTGGCTTGCATGGGAAGAGTTAAAAGAGTTGGGAAAAAGGGATTTTTTCCTGCAGGGAGACAGTACATTTCTTGAACCATGTTTTCAGATTTAAAAACTACTTTTTCCATACTCTGAGCAGAGTGTCCCCTACTACCACCACACGTTTTCACAGAGAATTGGCAGGAGCCATTCCATGTGCTGACTCTTCCACCTACACATTCCCTGAGGAAAAGCTATGTTACAAATAGTTGAGCAGTGCACTCAGCAGCCCAGTAGCCCTCAAAGATTTTCTAAAATGAAACAAAAGATAATTGTAAAGCAAAAGGCACCCACCCATCCCAAAAAAGAATAAGCAAAGCAAGCAAGCAGTGCCTGCCAATGCCAAGCCTACAGCTTGCAAAGCTTCTCTCTTCTTTGCCCAGTGGTGACTCGAGTCAACCTCAGCTAAAGAAGCTAAAACTTGATAAGCTAGTCTCCTTCCTTCTCTTTCTCTCTCCAGCATGGTGCCTGCCTGCCTAATACTACCCTCCCTGCATTGCAAATGAACCCAGTGTGGTGTGGAGCTTTTAACTTTCCCTGCCCAATTGCAAATGGAGGCTGCAGCATGGCAGTTGGGAATTTAAAGAGCAATGGTTGTGGCTCCATCTCTGCCTCCTCAACCCCTCCCCCTACCCTTATTAGCTGAGAGGCATGGCAACACTTTTGGCTTTGCCTCCTGGTAGTGCTTCGTTGCTCTATAAATTAAAACTGCATCACAGAGAATTACATTTACGTAACTTACAAAAAATACTAGATGAAAGTTTGAATTCTTAAATTATTGGTGTGGGCGATGCCAACGTGTCAGATATCATGTTGTATGTACGGATCTAACAAATTAGATCCTACTTATGACGGACAATCGAAATTTTGCACAGCCCATATAGATTCATTGGGATGAGGTTTGCCATTACCTTTCTCTTAGGCTATGAGAGTATTGACCACATCACATGGATGATTTCCCCTCATTTTCTCTCCATTTTCACATGCTGGCAAAATGAAGTCCTATGGAGGCCACCTCATGATGCATGACCACTTCTGTTGGCCACATGTAGGAATTCATCTTGCCAGCATGCTATAACAGAGAGAAGACTCTGTTCTCAGGAGTCGAGAATTCCAGAAAATGGGGGGGGGGGGGAGAGAGAGAGAGAAAGAGAGAGGGAGAGGGGGGGGTAAGCAAGAAGACAGAGAAATGTTGTGGGGTGGTGGGCCATTCCCAAAGACAGACCTTGCTAGGAGAGAACAGAGTAAGATGGCTTACCCGCTCTTCCTAATGCTTCCCCCTGCTTCCCCCCCACTTACCTCCTGCCTGTCTGATGAAGTCCTATGACTTGTCCCTGGGTCGACCCATGGCTGAACAGAAACTTGAATCCTGGTTTCCTGGAGTCCTAATCCTCAAACCATAAGACCATTATCTCTTGTTTTTAACTCCAGAAAATTAATGAGTGTTCACAACTTGGTGCTACCATTATTGAATCTGTGTCACAGTTGTCTGATGCTCATGTTGGTCCTGCTAGGGATTATTAGATCAACACCTCACAGAATCCTCTATTTGAGCTGCCTACGAACTGCCATTTGGCCAATTCCTATATCCTAGTAATTTGTTTTTAAAAGTCAGGTTATCAAAAGCAAAGTGGGAGTCTTGGCATATATAGAAGCCCCATACATATTCAGCGGTGTCTCACCTACTATTTCACTAGCTAAGCAAGGACCACAGGGAAAGTGTCTTTCTCAGCATCTGACATTTCATACGTTGCCTAGAGATCATATCTAGTTTGGCCAAGTGCTACCCTGCTGCTGTAAAAAAAAATCATATGAAGGTAAAGATGTTAGTCTTATGTGAAATTACCAAATTTTCCAAGAATGCTGAACTTTTTTTTTTAGAAAAGAGTATGTAATCAGAACACGTAGCAATAAAATAGCCAACACTTGAACATCAAGAAAGGTGGTTTTATATTTTTTTTATATCCTATTGTTCTTTGTATGTGGAAACCAAGTGGGCATGCTTATAACAAAGGTTAAAAGAGAGAGAACTAAAAGAACATATTAAAAACTAAGCTAAATTAAACAAATTATTTTAAGAAATACCATTAATTGTAACAAATGCCTACTTGGATAAAAAAGGATTTAACTACTATTGAAAAGAGAGCAAAGAGGGGGCAGTGGAAGGAAGTTCCAGAGAATACAGAACCTAGAAACTGAATTAAAATATAATCAGAGGGTCTCCCAAAAGCTGTGTAAAATATTCCTGTTGTTTGATAAGCATCTACAAGTTACCAAAATGACAATGATAATAGGAGGGATTCATATCATGGTACTGCCATCAAGATTTTTACGTCCTCATGAACCAGACATGCAATTTGTATGGTGTTATTTATTTATTTATTGCTATTGTATACCACCTTTCTCCCAGAAGTATCATATACACTCGAGTATAAGCTGCCTTTCACATCTTTTTAGGGCTGAGAAAGCCCCCCTTGGCTTGTACTCAAGTGAGGGTCCTGGCTGTCTTATATTTGAGTATATAGGTAATCAGAATTGGATAGTCTTATCTTATTAAAGTCTTACTATCTTAAATTAAGTTTAAGTAAATATTCAAAAACATTTAACCTACTGATGCTTCAATTAAAGTAATTTTATTGATATCTTTTTTTATTTTTAAAATTTACCAGTAGCTGCTGCATTTCCCACCCTCTTCTTATACTTGAGTCAATATGTTTTCCCAGTTCTTGTGGTAAAATTAGGTGACTCAGCTTATATTTAGGTCAGCTTTTACTCAAGTATATACGGCAATTATGATACCGGTGTGCTGTACTAAAAATAGAACTGTACATTACTACAGGTAGGATATTCCTTATCAAAAATGCTTGATAACATAAGTGTTTGGGATTTTAGATTGTTTTTAGATTTTGGAATACCAGTATTTGCATGAATACATAAGGAGATATGTTGGAGATGGAACTCATGTCTGAACATGAAATTTATGTAAGTTTCATATATATCTTATGTACACAGCCTGAATTTTATAGAGAATATTTTAAATAATTTTGTGCATAAAACAAAGTTTGTGTCCACTGAACCATTAGAAACCAAGTGTTCCACTATCTCAGCCACCCACCTGAACAACTTCAGATTTGGAATTCCAGATAAAAGATGCATATAAGAGAAATGTATTATGTTTGCTTGTGCGAGGTGACCAACCCTCTGTGCCCAAAAACACATGAGCTTGGGATAAAAAAGACCACAACTTATTTATTGGTTGGTTACATCTGATAATAGGGTTGGCAGACACACAAGGGGCTTGGATCACCACATCAGCTGATGATACTACGGAGGTGCCTAGAATGGACTCCAGAGGTCATGATTGAGCTACATATGCCCAAACTGGAAGGGGGGTGGTGAAGGTCAGGTATCTATTCAACACACCCTTTTTACTATGGGCAGATTCCTCGAGTGAGGAAGAACAAGCCAATACCAGATCCAGGGCCCATGCCAACCATCCCCAAGTTGTGATGAAGGACATGACATGACATGACACTGGAACAACACAGCCCAAGGGTGAGAGGGTTGGAAACACAGGAAGGCAACTGAGCAGCTGGGCTGCTGGGCTGGGCTTAAAAAGCCCAACATTGGACCTGAGTGAAAAGGTCTTCACTCAGATCCACCAATGAGAGCCAATCAGATTGAACCAGGAGGTTCAACCTGATTGGCTGAATTCCACATGGGCCCCCAGGAGGAAAACAACCTGGAAAGATGGCAGGTAGAGGAGTACATGCAGCCACAATCTCCTTACCTGATAAGTTGAGCAGGGCCTTACTTGTTAATACCATAATAGTAGCATGTTATTTTTAAACTGCATTTCTAACAAGGAATTTAAAAATAGAAATATGATCCAATCCCTTGAACTCAATCATTTACAACAAGTGAAATGTATTGTTTTTCGTGGAAATCAAATTACATAAATTGGACTTAGAATGGGATTTTCAATTAATACACAAACATCACACTTTATGACTCTTGAACAAAACCACAAAATGATAGAAAACATTAAAAGGAAGCTAATGGTCCTTCGTTAGATGGCAGCTCAGTCTTTGACAGCTTTGATGGCAATTCAGGATTAGAATTGTTCACTATTAAAACAATTCAAATTAAAATAGATTACAAGTTACAGTGTGCCAACACAAGCTATTTAATCAAAAGCACAGTGCACTCATCTGTCAAGATCTTGTAAAAAATATATAATCTTCATGTTTAATTAAAGCCTTTGAAACCATTGATGAAATGGCTTCCAGTAAAAACTAAAAGAAACCTCTTTTGAGTTTAGAACACAACCTCGCCTATGGATGGGATGGAATCAATTCAGGAGAGGTAGGTCAACACTAATTTTAAAAATTAAGTCTTAGAGTCTTAAATGGGAGCAAGTTTAATTTTAGAAACTTTGTAATTAGAGACACATTTTCTCATGCCCCGATGGACAAAAGATAGAGACTTTCAAAATTCTTTTTTATTTGTTTATGTGCATGGATTGGGTGGGATGAAATGTCAGATATTTAGTTGATACCCAGTAAGCTAAAAAAAATCTAATTTTGTTACATTTATTTTGGAATGTGGGAAAATGTGACACGTTGCCACGTAAATTGAAGTTAAATACTTGCACTAAAATTTTCCACAGATATCCATACCTGATGTGAACTTGAGCGACAAAGTAGTAGCTGCACAGGTTTTTGATGATCACATTTCTCATCCAATCAATGAGATCTCTTTTCTTATAACTCAATCTGCTTTCTCCCATGTGGAGTCTAATTAATGTTGCAAATGTGGATTGCAGACGTCAAAATTCATCCCAACGTACACATCAAATTTCATGTTGATTTAAAATATTTTAATTCTGGAGTTAAATAACTTTCATGATTATCAACTAAAATAGTATTTTGCATTTAATAAAATAGACATTCATAATTCTATGGAGACATAAACTTGTTATCTCCCAAATCCTTTCACAGTATACTGAGCACATTTTTATTTTACAAAAAAACAAAAAACAAAAAAAAAAAACGCACACACACTTCAGAACTGTACTTTGGGGAAAAGACCAATTGGAGTAGCATAAAATGTGTTAGTTGCCTAACAATTTAATTCATGTGACAAATTTATGCTGAAATTTCCAACTTACATTAATCGTTTTAGGGTTGTTTTTTATTATAAAAATATAATTCAGTTGCCTTACAAAGTTTCCTACTTAAGTGATAACATTGATTATAACTATAGTTCTAATCTCTGAGAGAGAGATAAATTCAGACCAGATGCTAAGTCAAATCTGTATCTTTTTCAAAAAAAATTCATTTCAAAAAGAGAGATTTCTAATTGAGAAGTCCAAGAAAAATTAAAATAAGTCCTCAGGGAACTTGAATCTCAGGAGGCATATACAAGGGCTACAGCTCTGCAGTATACCAGAACAGCAGAAAGAAGCTTATTTTAAATTCTCTTTATGCTAAGAATCTAATTCAGATTCATTTCTGTATTCAGGTGTTCAGTGACCAATATGGCTCCAAACATATCTCTTCCTCTTTCCTGTCCTCATTGCCTTCTCCATAATGTTGGAGACAGAAGATCTGAAGAGGGATTGTTTTGGCTATGAAGTAGGTCAGGGCACTAGCTGAAACCTTGGGGAATTGATGTGTTTTTATAGTTCTCCAAGTGGGAGGACAAACATTAAGTTAGTAATACCCAAGAAGAGTAAACTATGATTGTATTTGTGAGAAACTTTTAAAGCTTAGTTGGGTAACCATCTCTTCTCCACCAGCATTAGGGCTCACTAGCTCAGTAAGAAGGTGTTTGGATGTGTATTGTGCTTGCCCAAAATTACCATGCCAAAAAGCCATGGGGAGAGTGATCAAAAGGGACTGAGGAGAAATTGCTGGTGAATGCATGGACTTGGACTCAGCAGACACTTGGAGCAAGGCAGTGATGTGGTGTCTTCCAATTCTACGATTCTATAATTCTGTAAGATTCAATATTATTCAGGGTTTTATCTCATTTCTGGACCCATTTCTTGTACCATTCAGCTGGTCTTGAAGTGATCCCTACCATGGCCCTTGCCTGTTGAGGGTACTCTCTCCTCCTCCATGTTTTCTAAGTTGCATTTAACTATTTAGAATGACCATATTTATGAAATGGCTGTATATTTGAGACACACGACAGTGGACATATCAAAATTAATACCTATGTATTAACATATACAGGATGGGCCTCCCCGATCATCTGTACCAGGGTTTGGAATCATCTGCTTCACATGAATCCCACTCCCCAAAGCTCTCCCCACCTAGTTCATGGCACCACCCCAAAATATTACAGCAAAAAATGTCTATGGTTGAATGATAATGCATTTGTGTGGTTATTTAATTTGTTGGTCCTCCCAAACAGCGCAAGAGCCAAATGAAAGTGATGTGTGTCACTTTCAGCCACCCAAAAAGCCAGCCATAGTGGCATAGCTCCAACCTTCCAAAGCTTCAAAGAAGTGGAAAATTAAGCAATGCAACCCTCCAGGTTGTGCTCAATGTGTTGCACATATTTGTTTATAGTTAGTGCAGAAAAACCACACCGTCTGTTTAACTCTTCACACTCTCATGCGTTATTGTGTCATTGTTGCTGGAGGTTTGCCTACTGCAACCCCCCCCCCCCCCCCCGGGTCTCAGGAGGTGCCCCTGTAATCTCAGGGATAGGAATATTCGTGACTTGGCACCCTTACTATTAGTTGTGTCTGAATATCTTTCCTGACTCATAACGAATGAAAGATGCTTTATTAATCTGCAAGGAACCTTTTTAAAAGCCTGTATTGGTTAACATGCCTATTTGATGGATTTCATATGACAAAGTGTACATATTTATATACTGTACTGCTCCTTGCAAAGGAAACGCGAGCTTGAAATAGAAGTGATTTTCTAAAAATTCAGCCACTCCTCTACTTCATGATTGGATTTCAGAGACAGCCCTCTATTTCTTTTCCCTCTGGATTAGTTGTGCTTCTTTATTTCATTATTTGCTTCTTGTACAGGAAGCCTTGGGCATCATGCTACAAGAAAATAGCTAGTCTTAAACATATGCTAGATTCCTCCTCTCCCCCTCTGGCTTTTTCCCTTTTACTCCTTGTAAGAAACTGCAATATTTTATCAAGTGGTTCCAGAGGGTTTGGTCTAATATTATTTGCATCAATTTGTATATTACATATTAAGCATTAACTTGGTCTTGGGCCTCCTAATGTTTAATGTATGCACTAAACTTCAGTATCTGGGAATGCTTGCCTAGGCATCTCACCAACCCATTTACCACTCCCTTCCTTCTCTCTGTCTCGTCTCAGCTCCACCTGCCTTTATTGACCTCCCAGGTTGTTTCCATCTAAAATGTAGCAGTTCCTTAAAGGAGTTGCTCGACATCTTTTTATTTCTTTGAAAATAAAATACTAATGCTGATAGTGATTATAACAACAGTTTATGCTGATGCAAACCCTGATAGATGTTGCTTCATTTAATCTCTTTCAGTTAATTTGTCTGCCTTCTTTCTGGTTCTGTTGGATCTCTGAATCTTCTAACTGTCCCAGTTTGGCAGGGATAGTCCTGATAAATCCTCTGTCATTCCATTTTTCAGTTGCTTTTAAAATGCACGAGTTTTGCTCTTCTCATCTCACTTTCTCCTTTTATCCTAAGCTTATTTCCATTGCTACAAAGATGTTTTTCTTCATTTGTAACTTTTTCCATCTTGACATATTTTTATGTGCTCTCTGTTCTATTCAATCATCATCCTTGTGAATTAGTTACTTGATGTGGAACCATATGATGTGATAATACAAATTCCTGTATCTGTACTGTGGTGCTTTGAATCATCAGATAATCGCATTTTTTGTTTTTTTTAGATTGTTGTGTTGTGAATATCATATTGGTAAATTGCTATTGTTTAATAGTGCTGAACTCTTGTATTCAGGTTTCTGTTGAAACAGCACTTATATTGATCATAAGCCATATTGCATAGGGGTAGCCTTACAATTTGTTGTTGTTTGCCTTCAAGTCATTTCCACTTTATGGTGACTCTAAGGCCCCCATCTACACTGAACACTAAAGTCGGTTTCAAATTAAAGAAAGTAGTTTCACTGTGCAGATAATGTTCAATCCTGGAACCAGTTTGAGGCCCAGATTGTGATTACACAAACCACAGAGCACTGATGCACATTAAGGACTTTCTTTCATGCAATTTGGTAGGAGTTTGTTTTCTGACTGCTACAATTTAAAGCTAGCTTCGAACTTATATGATCATTGTAGATGGAACCTAAGGCAAATTTATCATGGGGTTTTCTTGGGAAGATTGCTCAGAGGAGCTTTACTTTTGTCTTCCTTGGAAGCTAGAAGAATGTTACTTCCCCAAAAGGTTTCCACGGCTGAGCTGGGTTCAAACCCTGGGTTCTCATTCAGAGCTCAAACCAGTACACCACTCTGGTTCTCTCAGCTTTGTAACTAAGAACACAAGATAAAGGTAAAGGTTTTCCCCTGACGTTAAGTCCAGTCGTGATCGACTCTGGGGGTTGGTGCTCATCTCCATTTCTAAGCCGAAGAGCCGGTGTTGTCCATAGACATCTCCAGGTCATGTGGCCAGCATGACTGCATGGAGCGCTGTTACCTTCCCGCCAGAACAGTACCTATTAATCTTCTCACATTTGCATGTTTTCGAACTGCTAGGTTGGCAGGAGCTGGGGCTAACAGTGCTCCTGGGATTTGAACCTGGCACCTTTCGGTCTGCAAGTTCAGCAGCCCAGCACTTTAACATACTGTGCCGCAAAGTAAGGAGTTAATAACAATCAGTAAACTTGTCAGTAAGACTGCATACTGAATATTTTGAGAATGAGTGCTTTAGTGGGGAACAAATCTCCAAAATCTTCCTCCAAAACAAAATTGTATTTCCCACAGTCCCTACCCCAATATCTTAGTAGTAGGTTTATGTGAGGGTGATTTAGGGGACAAAAATGGGGTACAACCAAGGCCATGGAGGGCCACATGTAGCATATAAATCCTTACAACTCGAGTTGTAAACCAGCCATCCCACCCTTTCTCATGTGTGTATCCTTCAATAAAACTTACTGTTGTAGTTGCACCAAGGGGCAGTTCTGGTACTACTGGTAAAATCGCTAGTAGGAGGAAAAGGGATAATGTTGAGCAGGTGCTTGATGAGGAACAGCAAGTAAAGCAGATTCAGGAAATACTTATGGCTCCTACTGATGAGGAGACGTTTGAAGGCTTCTCTAGTGAAGAGGACTCAATGGAGGATGATGATGGGTTAACAGAAAGTAGAGGGACTAAGAGGTCAACTCAGGAGCAAGAGTCAGATGAGGAAAGGGAAAGAAAGAAGATTCATGATATACTTACTGCTCCCACGGAGGATGAAACGTTTGAGGGTTTTTCTGGGAATGATGGGTCTGAGAGTGGGATGGAAGAAGCTGCAAGTTGGACTCAAGTAAATGTGTGTGCAACACCAGTTTCTGAGGGTGCATCGGGAGACTGGCAAACTATTGGTACACCAGGGACATGGGGAGATCTAAGTCTTGAACAAAGATGGAGTGATTGGAGGACGGATGGGAGAGGTTCACATATGAGATCAAGATCAGCTGTGGATAATGATGACAGGGCGGAGGCCTCATCATCATCAGACTCTGAGGTATAAGTTAAAAGTGGAATGGAAAGTGAAGATCCCTTGCAGAAGGCAAGGTGTCATTTTTGGGACATTGCTTTGTCGCTGCCTGTTCTCCTTGGGTCCTGGCTGTACAGCTTCATGTTCTGAATCTGGATTGATTCCTGACTTGGCGTTCCTGACTTGGCATTCCTGTCTTGGCATTCCTGGCTCCTGAATCCAGTTTGGCTCCTGACGACAGCGTTTTGCTCCTGGCTTGGCGATTCCGACTTGGCATTTCTGGTTTGGCGTTTCTGGTTTCCACTGGCTCCTGAATCCAGTTTGCTTCCTTACAACGACAGTGTTTGCTCCCAGCTTGGTGTTTCTGGCTCCCCTTTGGCTTCTGAATCCGGTCTGCTTCCTGACAACTACGGTGTTTGCTCCTGGCTTGGCATTTTTGGCACCTTTTGGCTTTTGAACTTGGCTTGGCTTTTGACAACGGTATTGTTTGCACTCATTATTAAAGAGCATTTGGCACTTCCCTGACTCTCTGTGCCACAGCATAGCGTGGCGTTTGTTTCAGTGAACGTTTTGGTTACATTTGAACCGGATTATCAAGCTAGATAATCCGGGTTATCTTTCTGTTCCTGTTTTGTGCCTTTTCTTGAAGCAAAGACATTTACTTTTGGTTGAAACACTGAAGTTAAGTGTTTCTGAGTTCTATTTATCATTTAATAAACATTTGCTAACTTTGCTTATTGTGTGTGACTCTTTAAGAGGAGTCTGTATCGTGACACTTACATTTGAGAAGTGTTATTAGTTAAATAGTAATGGGAAATCATACTAGCCATAGAAAAGGCCTTTATGGCTTCTTCTACTCAAGGGGACATCATTTGCAATTTCCTCTGGTTTCAATTCATGGAAAAGTTACACACATTCACACAGCCTTTTTCTCAAGAAAGGTTAATGGGAGTTTGCCCTGGACTATAACAAAATAAAATTAGCCTGTGACAAAATGGATGCCATAGTGAAATTGTGACAGAAGTTTAGCAAATGATCACTGTAAAACAAATTCTCTCTTGCTCCATCCTAACTAGGAGCAAGGACTGGAGGCAATTTGTCCAAGTGCTCAGTTGCTTGAGTTCATTTTGGAATAGTTATAAGTTTTGAACAAAGTCATAGTAATAAAAATGACAGGAGTAAGTTGTTATGATCATGAAGCTGATCCCTAATGTAAAATGCATACAAAGCATGTGGACACTTTGGATTAATGGAAAGCCAACAAGACTTCCATCTCCCAGCTGTTTCCATCATTATTCCTCAACTACCTCTTGCAGAAATGCATTCTGAGGCTGCCTGAGATCATTTCTTCTTTTTGTCTAGTAAGTTGTTCCATATGCTTGTTACCAAGAGCATGAAGCATGAGAGAAGTCATATCAAATTCTCCCCAATAAAAGCATACTTTTTGGTAAGTGCCGAACACAGATACCCAGTCAGTGAAACCCTTCAACAGAAGGCACCGTGACCAAATGATATATATTTGACAATGCCGGTAGAACACATATAGAATTAGACAAGTAAGCCCAGATAATAGGGATCATTTTTCTTGTTGCCATTAGACTGCAGACCTATTTTTCAGGTTTCACGTCAAATTCTTTACTACAGTAAAGAGGTATCCATTCCAACATGATTCACATTATGTTATGCACAGATCACAACATCTCTTTCCTTTTTAGGAGTGGGGAAGGGAAAGGTTAAGATTTATGTTTCATCACAATCTACATCTGGAATTCACATATTGTTTATTGCTTCTAAAAGGAAGAACACTGAAATTAAGCAATATCCTAATGCGGAGGTTTGCAAATGAGGTTACACTAAGATGCGCTTGGTCGAATTCTGACTTCTTGCTGTATATGAACTTATCTCTACAAACAAACCATATATTGTTAAACAGTCACAAATCACATTAGAATCTATGGTGTATTGCTGGCTCATAAAGTCTTATTTGTTTAATCCATAATTCCTTATTCCAATAATACCCATAACTTGTTCCCAGATTGCTTCCTTAGCTGTCCAACATAACACAGGATCTTACAAAAGTAGTGGGAAAGTAACAGATTAGAAATTGGGTGTGTGTGTGAGGGGGAGGGTGCTCTGATTTGTTTGGCTGTCAGCAGACAGAAGCAGATTTCCCCCACAATTTTCCAAAATAATAATAATAATAACTTTATTTTTATACCCCGCCCCATCTCCCCGAAGGGACTCGGGGCGGCTTACATGGGGCCAGGCCCGATAAAACAAACAGATAACAGTAACAAAACAATAAAACAATTATCCCAGTAAAAAACATCAACATCAATAAAAACAATCATTATACAAAACAATCAAAATACAGTATGTTCTTTTTCTCTCCTTCTCTACAGCCTTTCTACCTTGGTATTGCTGTGTGCATTATTTTTATATATATTAAAAGCATGTAACTGTATGTTTTGGTTTCCTCCCTTGCTTAGGATGGATATTTTATACAAAAGCTAAAAAAAAGTGGAGATGGAGAAAAGAGTTACAATAAAAGCACACATGGAAAATAGGATGGAAGCTATGGTGAAATGTGACATATTAATAGTGCACAACCTTTTATAATGATGGAGAAGACAAGACAAGAGAGAGGCTTCAGTTCACAACCTAAATGTTGCAAAATAGTCTTCCTGTTCATTTACCATGATCTGTCAGACTTTCTGATATGTGACAAAAAAAATAAATGGTAAACAAGGTAGTGCATATGTACATCAACATCAAATGGTAATACTTCTTATTGCTTCGAGCATCAGGGTATCTACCAACCTTTCTCAGACTAAAACCTGAATGACAAAACCTCAATTTTCATAAATGAGAAAATAGGTGAACAAAAGGGAAGCAAATGGGTTGCTTGGTCACAAAGGGAGGGTAGAAATATTTTATATAATGGCGATACAACTGGATACTATTGTTTCACCCTAAATCTGGGTGTACATTTAGACTCTAGAACAGGATTCAAAAAGTACAGGATTTTCTGAATCCTTTATCTTTTAAACTATAGCTCTTAGAATCCTTTTACTGGTGGGAGATAGGGTCAAAAATGGGAGATACAAATATTTTAAAATATGTAAGATTACATCCTGGCCATTATATTTTATGGACATTAAAAGTTTAAAGTATCGTGCATGAAGTGGCAGGCTACATATTGTTAGGTACCTTAGTGTTTGAATTGGGATCCCATTTAACATTGAAAGTTGATAAGCTGGCAATCAGCATATAGAAACATAGGTCACTCCCATCATCCTCTCGTAAATTAGTAGGTATTTGGAATCCCAGTATTTGTACATCCACTGATGCACAAGTTGGGCAAAAACTGTTGAATACTCAAGCAAAAAAGACTATGGTGTACAAGGAGGTACTAGATAATAGTACTTCCTTGCATACCTCCTTGTGCAATGTCTATAAAAGTATGAGGAATAAATTGGCAACTTGCTTACATAAGTCAACAAGGGAATTCCAAATAAAGGGTGTCAATACCTTTTTGTACTCCCAGTGCACTCTTCCCAGACACCACAATATCCCCATGTTGGGGGGGGGGGGGTAACAACTAAATGACTAACTATGCCCATTGAACCTTCCAGGATAGATGTTTGAGCAAGTGAAAGCTATTCCTCCTCACATCTTAACTGGAGATGTTATAGGACTGAGTGGGGGAAACTTTTCTAAAAATGGAGGTGACATTCGAGTTGTTTACAGTTCTTAAAATGGGCATAAACAGTACAGGCCAGGATAAAGTCAAAATGGCTCCTAGGCCCTTCAGTTTACTCATTACTGTCCTAAGGCCCAAGAAAAGAATTCAGAACAGATAATCATAGCATCCTGTACTAATAGAATTGTTCAAAAATTCATCTCAGAAAGGCAGAAATAGGGACAATTGTGTTACCCACCAGATCAAAAGAGAGAATAGCTGGGGAAGCCCTCAAATCCAGTTCATTTTATTTTATTTATGAAGGTTAGCTTAAGTGAAAAAATAGTGACTGGTCCACAGCCACCAGATGAGTTTCACATCTAAATGGAGAAGTGGGGAAGAGTCCTCTTTTAGTCTTCCATATCATTTCAATGTTGAAATGTGCTTCAACAAAGGATGATTTTGCACAAGAGTGGTTTGTTTTTATGACCTATATAATAATTGGTGTTCTTCTTTTAGGCAAATAACCTAATTTTATCATTATGTAAGGCTGCCAAAGGGGTTATCTGTATGTTAATCACCCATGTCAGCCTATTCACAGATGAGAGACCTCTTTGAATAGTGCAGAACATGAATTGTTAATGGTTTGTGTTAAGTCTGAGTCTCAAATCCATAATAAGTAACTTGAATAACCTATTTTAAAAGCATTATCTGTTCTATATAACCAATCCCATTGGGATACTATACCAAATATAAATATTGAACCGCCATGTTCATAACAAACATAAGCATTTTGAAATTATTATTGCCTAGACTATAGAGTAGTTAGATACAGATTCTCTCTGTGACATGTAATGTCAGTGGTATTTCTCACATTCAAGAGTTTGTGAACAAATTTACATCCTTAACGACTGGAACATTGCTTTTCACAAAGACGTCCACTAAAATGATGTTAAAACTAAAAAACTTTGAACTAGAGTCCAGAATGTCATTGTATAACCAAAAGAAAACAGTGTACAAGGTTCCACAGATGATTTACAGGATCATAAAATATGTTTGTCAAAATAGAATATCAGACATTTGTTCTTGTTGAAAAAGTGCTTGAGGGTAAGTGACTGAATGAAAATGCAGACAGACTACTCTGAAAACGGCTGGAACACTCAGAATTTGCTTCCCAAGCACCACGCAGCCAGCATGGGGAAGCCTTTTGCCACCCATGCTGAAGGGAAGCCAGCCATTTGGAAAACAGTTCTGGAGAAACTATTTTCAGGGGCATGGCTGCCTTAGGGAGCAGCTCACCCCACTGAGCTCAGTTAGAGCTCTTCATTGGACCTGAGAAGACGTATCTCTTGGAGGTCCATAAGTTCAGCATCTGGGCTGGGGTGAGTCAGGCCTCCTCGGCATCCCACCCACCCCACAGCCTTCACTCATGGGTGCCTAAGGGAGTAAAAGGCCTACCTCATCGTCAGTAGGGTCCCTTCCTTGTTGAGGGGGCAGCCGGGATCGCTGCCTGGCCTCGTATTGGGAGGGGTTACCCCCACCCCCATTTTCTTTCTTGATCTTATATTTATTGAAGATTCCATTATATGCAAAATCTGGGAAAAGAGAGTGAGGGGAAGGGCAAGGGAGGGCCCCTGTTTTCTTATCGTGGCACCAGGAATGGCTTGGGGAAAGTGGCCGTGCTTCTTCACCCCCCCCCCCTTTCCTTGATAAGTGGTTGTCAGTTGGGGTCCTCTGCTGTAGTGTAGCCTTGAGCCTGCCTTCCCGCTCTGGGTGGCAACTGTGTGGGCAAGTTGCCCAGGGTCATGCCTCATGCCAGCACCACTATGAGGCTCTGGTTTTGGTTGGTGGATGGTGGCTCTTGGCATTGCAAGGGGAAGGGGCGGTGTGGCATAGGGTTTGCCTCGCTTCTCCCTCCATCCTCCTGTTTTTCCTCCAGTTGGTAATGTGAAGCTTAAACATTACCATGGCCGCTTAGGGTGGCGCGGGGTGACCAGGTGGCAGCAGTTGCCTCCTCTTGGGTGGACCATGTCAGCTGGTTGAAAGTTTTTATGTTGAAATTTTTTATATTGAATGTTTTTATATTGTGGAATGATATTTTAAATTATAAGTCGCTCGGAGCACTCTGGTGGAGAGCGACTAATTAAGAAATAAAGTGAAGTGAAGTGAAAGTGAAGCTGCCATTGGGAGTCTCCCTGTGGCCAGCCTGAGTGGCAGCCATTTTGGCATCACCTCGTGGATGGCCACAGTGACAGCCATTTTGGAATTAAACCGGTGGTGGCCATGTTGGATGGGTCCTTATGGGGGTGGCCAATTTTGTTCACTTACCCATGGGGGTGGCCATCTTGTTGAGGCTCATGGGGGTGGACATTTTGTGGGGTGACCATTTTTTTGGCCTAAGTATGGGACAGCCATTGTTTGGGCTACACATAGGGCACCCATTTTGTCAGGGCTACACAGGGTGATGGTCATTTTATTTTGATATATGAGGGGGCAGCCATGTTGTTTGGCTCTACTTAAAGGGTCAATGGTTATGTTATTTATCATTGGCAGCCCAGGAAGATCTATATTTAAAAAACGAATAAATAAAAATAGAAGATAATTGTAACATTAAAGAAATAATCTAAACAGGATAAAAATATTACCTTATATATTCATGTATAACACAAGAAATGTTAATCAAAATATCAACCCAAAGAACTTATCTTTGAGTCAATGGGAGGACTGTACCTTAACTATTATCAAAAAAGGAATGATCCCCTTTTTTGAGTAGAGTGCAGGAGGCAAGAGCTTAATCCATCCAGGAGAACCTAAAAGAAACATCAGACCCCTCTCTCTGCTGCGACACCACTTCTGGTCTTTTTGAATGCCTAGATGGGAAAATGGTGAGAACTGTCAAGGTGACTGGCCCTCTGAGATATACCCCCTCTGTGGAATAACTCTCAACTTATCCAGAGGTCATATCAAACTACATATTTCTGGCCCCAAAACTTGCCTTTGACTTATACATGAGGTCAACATATACATCAGTATATATGGTAAATACATCAACAACTTAAATCAGCTTAAAAGCCTATAACCATTTCAAATCACATACATGTATTTTGAGTTAAATTAGGTTTAATATAAAGCTATGTTTTAAGAAACATTTAAGAAAAATGCCAAACTGAAAATCAAGAAGTCTTCTATAGAAACTGAACCAGATTGGAACAAAGTAAGTTTTATAGCAGATATTCAGCCAATGATACTCATCTTTCTGGTTAAATGATGCAAAGATCAAAACTTCTGTAAAAATAAATCCAAGAACTACAGGTTATTAAGGCAAACAATTTACTACTACTATTGCCACCTATTTAATAACCCCAATCATCTACCTCATCCCAAGTTTTCCTATTAACTGTAGCACTTTGGTCACCTACCTCTTTTTCAGTTTACAGTATATACACCAATGCACTTTGGCTCAGTTTGCTTTTATGAATCTTGCTCAGGTTTTTAAATTGCATGTTTAGACGTCATTGTTATTTATGTTTACATGTATACAGTAGAGTCTCACTTATCCAACATAAACGGGCCCGCAGAACGTTGGATAAGCGAATATGTTGGATAATAAGGAGGGATTAAGGAAAAGCCTATTAAACATCAAATTAGGTTATGATTTTTCAAATTAAGCACCAAAACATCATGTTTAACAACAAATTTGACAGAAAAAGTAGTTCAATACACAGTAATGCTATGTAGTAATTACTGCATTTACGAATTTAGTGCCAAAACATCACAATGTATTGAAAACATTGACTACAAAAACATTGACTACTAAAAGGCAGACTGCGTTGGATAATCCAGAATGTTGGATAAGTGAATGTTGGATAAGTGAGACTCTACTGTATTTGTATTTTATCTGGTGTGTTTTTATTTTCTAATGACCGTAACTACCTGGCCATGGCCCCATGTAAGCTGCCCTGAGTCTCCTTGGGGAGATGGAGGTGGGGTATAAAAATAAAGTTATTAAAATTATTATTATTTACTATCACAACTTATTCTACTACTTATCACATTACTGGAGCCCTCGGTGGCACAATTGTTTAAACCCTTGTGCCGGCAGGACTACAGCCCAACAGATTGGCGTTTTGAATCTGGGGAGAGTGAGTGAGCTCCCTCTGTCAGCTCTAGCTCCCCATGTGGGGACATGAGAGAAGCTTCCCACAAGGATAGTAAAACATCAAACATCTGGGCATCCCCTGGGCAACGTCCTTGCAGATGGCCAATTCTCTCACACCAGAAGTGTCTAGCAGTTTCTCAAATTGCTCCTGACACACAAAAGAAATCGCATTATTATGTCTAACATCATGAGTACTGGTGGTATTGTGTATAATATAGTTCTTTATTATTATATAGAAACCCCCAATGTGCAGTAGGAGCTATCCAACTATGGAAGACTTACAGGAGTCAATGAACCAAACTGAAGGTAAGGGACCTTACACTCTGGTTGATGCCACTCAGCTCAGTCCATGAACTGCTACTACAAAAAGCCAAGCCTTAGTCTGGCATATTAAAAGAGACATGATCAAGAAGAGAGAAAGAGATTTGGAACCAAAGGGGAAACCTTATGGAAACAGGACAAAGAGTAAAAAAAGGAAGAAAAGAAACTGAAGAATACAATCATACCAAGAAGAATAGGCGAGGAAATGACAGGCCAAATCTTCAGAATCTATGCATAGTGCAATGATAAAAGACAGAAACTAAACAGATTAAGTCTGACTGCTGTTCCTCCTCTAAATAGAATGAAATGTCATAAACAGATAACATCTCAATTTATTGTGAGTGAAAAAGCAGTTCCTTCTCAGAAAGAAGGTCCTCAATATATGATAATCTTTTGTTGTTCAAGGTGTAATACACTCTTTGGAAAGAAATTCAATTTGGCCTTTTGGATGTATGAAGATTGGCATGCACATTTGTCCTGCATATCTCTTGTGATGAAAAATACTGCTGTTTGAGCATGACTTTTTTCTCAAACACATAAACTAATACATCTCTGAACCATGTTCCAATGGGTTTCTAGGACAAACATGGACACATTCCAGCTTGTGGTGGTAGGTCAAGAGGGGAAAAAACCAAAATCATCCACTTACGTATCCTGTTAAAGAAAGAGAAGGGAGGAAGAACATGTCCAACCAAAATGATCTGGAGATTGTTTAGTAAGGAAAGAAGCACTCTGAAAGACAGCTATTTGACTGTCACTTCTTAGCATATTTATACCAAGAAAACTTAAATTAAAACCAAGACCTTCTTTTTCTCTTATGATATTCTGTCTGCGTACATTCAGTGCCTGAAAACACTTAAAATTTACAAATAAGCAGGCAGAGAATTTCAACCATATTTATCATCTAACTCCCCTACTTCCCCAGCCAGTTGAAAGCATGAATTTTAAATTCATATCCTCTGTTTTGGTCTCTGCAATGTGTGATTAATGTGTTTGATATGTATCTTTTCTGGAACTGCCTTTTAATACGTGTGAAATTGTTATAGCATTTATGGGTTGTTGTTTTTACTGTGCTGTGATCTGCCTCAAGCCATGGAGAAAGGCGGTCAAGAAATAAAAAATATTATTATTATTACCATGGATGTTTTCAAATTTTGTGGGAACCTGCCCTTAATAAACTGTTGATTTTCTTTCATCACTACCTTTCCTTTCCGAAAAATTGTTTTTTCAAACACAGTAAATGGGTCAGCTTAATCTGGGAAGATTAACATGAATAAAAATCAATAGGGACTTACTTCTGGTTAGATATATGTTTTTGTTATATACCTTCAAGTTAACTCCAGTTTATGTGGCTCTATCCTAGGGTCTTCTATGCAATATTTATTAAAGAGAAGGTTTGCCTTTGCCTTTCTGTGAGGCTGAGTGTGATTTGTCCAAAGTCTCCCAGTAGGTCTCCATTGCGAACACATAGGGATTTGAACACTAGGACCTCATCACATTAAGTCGCTTAATGCAGATGACAGTGAGTGGATTTGCTGGAGATTACAGCAAATCTGTGGGGCAGCAGGCGAATCCATCACCCCGCAGCACCCACAGTGCTGCCTTCCCCATCACATGGGGGAAAGCGTCACTGTCCGACTTCCTTTCATGCTCACCCCATTGCTGGGAATGAGAACACGGGAAGTCTCCAGTGTTCTTATTGTACCCTCATACAACGCTTTCAGTACAATTTGGGAATGGAGCCTCACTGGAAGTAGCTGTATGTCATTTGATGGGATCCAGTCAGCTCCATCCCCAAACTGTGCTGAAAGCATCGTACATAGGGTAAATTTGCCAGTATGATAAAGTCCTTAGTCTGCTAAAGTCCTAGCTCAATGTGCCTGCCCTTTAAAAGACAATGTAGGACAGACCATTTTCAGTGGAAAATAATGCATCACAGAGCAAGCAAGCAAAAGCTCTTGGGTACTGTGCATCTTCTACTTTCTTGCACGTATTCATGTAAACTTATGAGTAAGCCTTATATCTCCTCTCCTGGAAATAAACCCATAAACGGCAATGAGCCCTTTAAGCTTAGTGGGATTTACTAGTGAGTAGACAAATACAGTGAATCATATTGTGAATGAAGATCTCTGTGACGGATATAACCATTACAGACATATAAAAAACTGACAGGTTTCTTCAGTGAAGCATTGGCAGGCACAGCCTAAATCTAGAAAGAGGGAGCAGTAGTTATGGGGTTGTCTGTCTCCAATGACTGCCTTTGTCAAGATACCATGCTCTTTGCATTTTAGGACAAATGACACCTGTTACTGATTGACTTCAGTACCATTATGGCACAAACCTTCTCCATGTACAGGCAGTCCCCAAGTTATGAACAAGTTAGATTTTGTAGATTTGTTCTTAAGCTGAATTTCTATGTAAGTTGGAACGGGTGCATTGTTTTATGACCTCATCACATTAGATACTTTTCGGTGGCATGCACCAGTTTGCCTATACTTTTACAATGGAACCTACTGGTTCCCATCCCACAACATAGAGCAACTTCTGGTGAGACTCCGTCGCAAAAGTATAGGTGAACTGGCTCATGGTACCACGGCAACATGGGAAGCTTCCCGTGTTGAATAGAAGTCAACGTGGGGAAACAGGGCAGCTAACATTTACTCCCCCTCCCCAAGGGATGGAGCAACAGCTGAGTTGGGCAATGCACAGCATGGGGTGACAGGTTCCCCATGCTCCCCAATGGAATTACCATGACACTTGGAGCCCATTGGATGAGGTTGTAAGATTAACTCCAGCCATATATGTGTGTGTGTGTGCTTAGTAAAGTATAAAGAAGGAGTAACACCCTTGTGGTATTTGTTCTGCTGTCCGTGCCCATGTTAAGAAGATTTCACCTCACTTTCTGTCCCTGTGATTACTGAATTTTGAAAGAACTGGAAAAATTGGAAACAGTTGAGACACCTTTCCCCCATGATAACTCTTTCAGGAGTGAATTTCCCTTCCTAGGGGAAGATTTCTCTCACTTCCTGTTGTCTAACCCCCGTTATTAACTATGAGGTGCTTGTAAGTCAGATGTTTGTAACTCGGGGACTGCCTGTACATTTTTTTTCACATAAATTGGCATTGTCTGTTCTATTATACAGAAGTCTTTCTCACTAACTGCTCAGCATCCTTTGGAATTAAAGATACCAGCAGTGAGACCTGGGATTTGTTGCGTACAAAGCATATTCTTCTCTCCAGCTACACTCAAGTTGTGAGTTACAAAGGAGAAGAAATTCACATTCATCCTGAACAGAAAACACCATGCTGGGAATTTCTAAAGTCTTGCTATCATAACCAGACTGCAAGGGAGAGAAAAGAAATTGGTGGTGTTTCTAGTACTATGTTGCTGTCAGGCTCTATCAAGGTGTAGACAAACAGAGGATACACATGCCACTGAAAGTTGTTCACAGCATAACCATCAACATTTCACAGATGAAATCTGGGACTTATATAACCAAGCAACATCAATTATTATTGAGGAAGAATGCATAAGCTAGGAGAAACTTCAACTATTTACTTTTGTCTAGGGCAGGCATGGGCAAACCAAGGCCTGGGGGCCTGCCACATCCTTTTGCCAGGAAGACAACCTGAGGATGACCCAGGCCCTGCCCAGTCTCCTCCCAGTCCCACTCTCTCCCAGGCCCTCTCCCTCCCAGGCCCATCCCACCTAGTGCGTGCCCAATCGCCCTCTCTCCCAGCCCTCTCTGTTGGGCCCACAATGAGGCCCCAAGACAAAAAAGTTTGCCCATTCCTGGTCTAGGGGCTACTAGAAAGGGAAAGATCTGCCCTGCTACTTGGCACTTTGAATCCAGTTTGCAACTACTAAAGTAAACTAAGGACAAAGGAAGAAGTGGAGGCAAAGAGAGAGAATGGGACAATTTTAAAGGTGATGAAAAAGTGTGATAACACACTTTGTTCCAGCCAAATTAAGATATTTCGAGAGTGTGCCCCAGCCCCCCCACCACCACCCATTGCCACATGTATACAATAATTTAGCATGCAGGATTCCTTCTTGTGTTGGCTGGTGCCCACACATTCATGATGATGAAATATAGCTTGCACCAAAATCTTTCCACACTGAAAAAAAAATCAGTACATAGGATTGGCAGGTTTAAATTTTCCTTCCCAGCTTGCTGGGATCTAGGCATCACTGGCATTTGTGCTAGAGGCCAAATCCTCTCTCAGTGGGTTATGGAAGAAAATGGAGAGCTTTGGAAAGTTACCTTTTTTGGACTGAAACTTCCAGAATTTCCCCAACAGCGTGGCAACAAGAAAACAAAACAATAACTTCATTGAGTGCTGAAATAGATGGCACTGTTCCAACTTTGTAGCTCCACAAGGAGTAGCTAAAGTCCATTGTTTGCATACTCTTGGATTAAGAGGGTATCCAGAGTTGTGATTAGAAGAGAAAACATTTTCCTGCCAGTTATAAAATGTTTTAAGGTGCTAATGAAAGCAGCTTGAATGCTGATTGTGCTTTAGAGCCATTTCTTTCCTCCAAAAAAAAAAAGATATTAAAAACCCTGGGAAACAGACCTCAGTCCATCTGTTCATTACTTCAGATGAATTGACACCTAATATTCTCCACTTATCCACTGAAACTCAGCAATCAGATCATGAAATGAGATTAGGAGATTGTGCCTGCCTGCCTCTGCAGATCTTCCACACATCCCCATTGACCTCCATAGGTTCAGTCTTCTCTGGAACTCAGCAGATTTCACCACAGAAACATCTTAATCAATAACAGAAGTGCATGTAACTAATCAGTTACAATGGGGTGAATGCAATTTCTAAAAGTAGGGGGAGAAATATGACATAATGGGAAGAACAGCTGCTGTGCAAATGGCACATCTGATTCCTGTTATAATTGATTTTCAGTTAAAAGAGTGGGGGTGGATCATTCAGTGCTCTGGGAAATGTTTCATACTTTTTGGAGCTGGAATAAGCACAAGACATGGCCAACTGTGCATGGACCAATTCCTGGTAGATCATCTAATAAACTTGAAAGCTTGAGGCTATACTGAGTTAATTCTCTGTTTGCAGCAAAGTATAAGATTGTGCACCATCCCCATTTTGCATACTAAGCTGTCTGGACTGGCAAGCAAAACTTTCAAACTCGCAAATAAATAGTATCTCCATCACACTTGAGGGAGCAAACTCTACTATGAGTTAAGAGGCTGGTGGAAGGAGGCTGGTAATGTGATCTTACAGCTCCTCACTCAGCAAGAGCACAAGCATCCATCAGTCCAGAGCAGGGGTCCCCAAACTTTTTAAACAGAAGGCCAGTTCACGATCCTTCGGACCATTAGAGGGCTGGACTATAGTTGGCCACCGAGCAATAATAATTAATAATAATAATAATAACAATAATAATAAAAACAGGGTTGGCAGAGACCCTTTGGGCCATTGAATCCAATCCCCTTCTGCCTTTGTGCACCGAACGCACAAGCACAGCACTCCTGACAGATGGCCACCCAGCCTCAATGTATAATAATAATAATAATAATAATAATAATAATAATAATAATAATAATAATAATAATACAGGGTTTTGGAACACAATACTCCTGACCTCACAATCATGTTAAAAAACAAAGTATGGACTGACAACGGTTTTGGGGTCAAACAGCTTCTGGGTACGGTCCTCAAGGAAGGACTGGAGCCACTGCAGAACAATGCCCCTAAGCCCCATTCCAGCAAGGCGACCCAGAAGGATACCATGGTCTACGGTATCAAAGGCTGCTGAGAGATCCAGGAGAACCAGCAGGGACACACTCCCCCTATCCAGCTCTCTGCGGAGATCATCCACCAAGGAGACCAAGGCCGTCTCAGTTCAATGCCCCGGTCTGAAGTCAGACTGTGCCAGGTCCTTCAAGGATCAGTTTCCTCCAAGGATCCCTGAAGTGGTGAGGCAACCACACGTTCCACGACTTTGCCCAGAAAGGGAAGATTGGAAACAGGCTGAAAGTTATTTCAATTAGTGGGGTCAAGTGATGGCTTCTTCAACAGGGGTTTTATTACGGCTTGTTTAAGGCCGGCTGGAAGTCTGCCTTCCCGGAGGGAGGCGTTCACCACCATCCTTACCCACTCGACCAACCCCACCTTTGGCTTCTTTAATCAGCCAGGATGGGTAGGAGGCTAGGATGCAATGGTTGCTCTCGCTTCTCCAAGGATGTTGTTCACGTCCTCGGGTTGCACAAATTGAAATGAATCCATCAAAATTGGACAAGCAGGTGTTCTTGTTACAACTTTCTAGAAAGTCTTATTTCAGATCCTTCAAAACTCCAGTTCTTACAGTTATTTAGAGCACATAATAATAATAATAATAATAATAATAATAATAATAATAATAATAATAATAATAATAACAACTTTATTTTTATACCCCGCCCCATCTCCCCGATGGGACTCGGGGCGGCTTACATGGGGCCTTGCCCGATAAAACAATCAAATATCAAAACACAGCAATAAAACAGTTATCCAATAAAAACATCAATTACAGTAAAAACAATAGTTAAAATCAACATAAAACATACAATATTAACACATTATGAGCTTCAGACACATTGCACTTGCAGCTATGGGAAAGCAGTCATAATGCAGAGTTCAGTTCTCACTCCATGAATTTCAAAACCCCAATTTTCATAAATGAAAAAATGGGTGAACAAAGGGGAATCAAATGGTTTGCTTTGGTCAAAAAGGGAAGATGGAAATATTTTATAAAATGGTAAGTCAACAGGATACCATTGCTCCATCTTAAATCTGGGTGTACATTTTAGAATCTAGGACAGGATTCAAAAAAATTACCTTTTGTACTATAACTCCTAGAATCCTTGTACTGATGGAAGATTGAGTCAAAAATGTAACATTTTTGAGTTCTGATTTGTTAGAGCTTCCATATTAGGATCTTACCTCACACTTATTCTACCTCATTTGTGGATTTAACTGGATATCCAGACATTATCTTCCATCTGTAACCATCTCTGGTTTTTGCTCTCTGCTTCTTCCAGGTTTTTTCTTACTACATAAAACCTATTAACTGTGCATTTTGCTCAGTTGAGCTAGGTGCTATTCATCTTAAGTCTGTCCCATCCTAGGGTGCACCATATAATAATGAAATTAGTTATGTCAGTGGAAGTGTTCCCCTTTAAACTACAAAGTACACTGGGAACAATTCAGCAAAAGGTAGGGATGTCTTCTGGGCAATCTTATGCTTATATGTTTTTCCACTGTACTCAATAGCACTTAGTTCTGAGTAGACGTACATAAGATTAGTCTGTTGAGCCCTGTTGAACTGAGTGAAAACCAGCTGAACTGAAAGCTGAGTTACCTCAGAAGAGTGATTTGTAGCACAAGGCATCATATTGTTGTCAAATGTACCAGATTGATAGCCAGCAACCATTGAATCTTGAATCAAAGTGGCTCCAAACTGTGTTTTCTCCCCATTTCTGTTGATTAATGGTAAGGAATGGCAAGAAGGGTTACCACCAGATGTTCCTTGGTTTAAAAAGAATCATTCCCATTTCAGGGTACCACAACTCAAAAGAACAAACACAACAAACCCAATGTCCTTTAGAAGTTTTAATCTGGCAGAGATCCTAGTGTGCATGTTGTCTTGCCCTTTGTTCACTTTTAAAGGATCTTGCACAACTCAGTAAAAATGTGTATCTAATAAACAATAATGCCTCATGCATTTTAATGACATGGCCACGTTATGGATTCATCATTTGCCAAGCTTCAGTATATACCTCAAAGCTATTTTGCTGTGTTTGAATTTATACTGTGTGAACGCAATAAACTATCCCCCTCCCCGTGCAACAAAAAAAATCAAAATATCTGGCAGAACAATGAATTTACTTATGATGCACCAAGTTGTGCTCTCTTGTAGTTGTCTGCTATTCATTTGAGCAAAGTCTGCATGGGATCTGTCCTTGGGGGACTGTGCCTTAAACAAACTATGACTCAAGTTAATGAATTATTTTTCCCCCTTGTTGAGTGAACAATCTGAAAAGCTGAATATTCAGCATTTGTCTGTCATGGTTTACCAACAAAATGTTCTTTTTCTAAGCATAAGGTTACAACTTTGCAAAATATACTGTTTTTGGACAACAACTTGTAGAGTCTTTGGGACTCACTTTGGAGTAGACATATATTTATGTTTCCACTGCATGTTCTGGTGTGACCAAGAAATAGAGCACAATCTTCTCATGGGTATATTTCCAGCTTTTTCGAAGTTATCTGTGACTGGTCAAGCAAACCACAGGACTAGTCACAGAGACAAATTTCATCCAGCATAGGTAGGGCCCTTCCACACAGCCATATAACCCAGAATATCAAGGCAGAAAATACCACAATATCAGCTTTGAACTGGGATATCTGAGTTCATGCTGCCATATATCCCAGTTCAAAGCAGATAATGTGGGATTTTATTCAGCTGTGTGGAAGGGGCCCTAGGCAAACCTGTGGCCCCTTAGTTTTTGAATAACTACAGATCCCATTATCCTTAACTACTGACCATATGAATGGTCTAAGCTCATGGGAATTGCTGAAGCCTCAGGGAAAACTCACTCATGCAGTTTCCACTAAGAATGCCGCAATAAACCGTGATCCATCATAATCATCTTGCTAATTTTAAACCAGAGCTGGGGAAAAGCACTCTCATCTACTCATTCCCTTGCACACCTTCTTAAAGTGTAAAGGGGGGAAAGGAGGCCTGGATTTCACTTAACCTAAACATGGCACAAAGAATGTTTGATAATTTGTGCTGTTGTAACCAATACCCCAAGGACACAAAAAACTCCTTCAGTGATGAGGCAAGTTTCAGGTTTGCTTTGATCTCTAAAAGATGCCTTGTAAAGAGGACTTCTGTTCTCTTGCTTAAGGAATGGAAGATTCCTTTTGCTGCATTATGCATAACATCATTACAAGCAAGGTACAAGTCAAGAGCAAATGGCTCACGTATTCCACTTGCATACTAAAATAGCAGTGGGACTATAAACTGATTTAGGTGCTACATTACACAGTCCCCTTTTTAAAAGAAATACTACTCAGGTCTCTTGCAATTGCCAAGGGGGAAAGAGACAGGTCTTCCTTCTGAAGTTTTCCAAATGTAAAGTTTCTGGATTTTGTCCTCAGCCCAGAGGCAAGTACAAGTGTGTGAAGAATGCTGGTACTGCAAATGATTATATCTTACTTGTGATGTAGTATGTAGTGATAAAGCTCCTTATCAATAGAGATTCCTGCTTAAGGCCAAAAGCTATCCATATCATACAAGAACAGATAGGATGCTACAATTAGGGCTAATGAGCTAGACATCGGGAGTGCAGAATGCAGTTTGGTTTATCAGCTTTGGGAGAAATGTTTGCTGTGCTTGTGGGAATTCTAGATGCAGCTCCATCACAAAAGGAGAGAGATTTTGAAAATGCAGAGCCTGAAAGCAAATAATGCAGTTATCTATCCTGAGTTACATGTTGGGGATACATGTGAAAACTGGATAAGTGGAAATTAAGTGTATTTTATTGGTGAAACAAGTTACTTACAAAGTTACATTTTCAGGGCATTTTAAAGCATTTCAGACGCATTTGAGTGGAAAGTTCAGGCTTTATGTCATTCACTTATGAATCATGAGGATTTTGCTAGGGGAGGGGAAGCAACATAACTTGTAGTTGCATTATGTTACATTTTCAACATTGCTTTTAGCAATAACAAATATGTCATTAATCCAACTCTAGCAAGTATCATTGACATTAGTGTAAAAAGGAACATCCCAAGCTCTAAAACAAGAGAAACTAAAAATACAGAATGAGCATCAACCATCTTAAGCATGTTTACTGTGAAGTTAATCCCCCTAATTATTCTTTTTTAAATGGGATCTACTTCCTTGTTAAGTGTGTTTAAGATTGGAGACTAGCACACATAAATCCAGTGAGACTTAATTGGATGTAAATACACAAAACCAGAGCTTATTCTATAATGCCGAGATGACCATAAAACTACTATTCAAAGCCTACCCAGATTTACATACAATACAAATTATGTTTACCATTGTTTCTTAATATCCGTGGGTGGGCTTGGCCCCATGTAAGCCGCCCCGAGTCCCTTCGGGGAGATGGAGACGGGGTATAAAAATAAAGTATTATTATTGACACAACAACATAGTATGACACAGCAAACAAGATAGATATGCTGGATTTCGTATCACAAAATCAAAAGTCGAACACTTCCCAAGCGTTTAGGACTGTGTGATGTATTTTTGGATGATGCATGCAGATTTATTTATTAAATGAATAAACATTTATTCAATGTTTATTGTTTCCAAATGCCGGCTGAGATCTTTTGGCACAGCACCCAGTGTGCCAATTACCACAGGGATCACCTATACTGGTTTCTGCCAGATGCCCCCCCCCCCCCCACCACCACCACCACAACAAGGTGGCACCTGCGGGGGTTTATTGTTTATGTTTATTGTTTCCAAATGCTGGCTGAGCTCTTTTGGCACAGCACCCAGTGTGCCAATTACCACTGGGACCACCTATACTGGTTTCTGCCAGATTATTATTATTATTATTATTATTATTATTATTATTATTATTAATGCTTGTGTGAATTAAAAAAACTACATATTACAAAAAGAAGACTAGTTTATTTAATGAGGCTAGGTGTCAACAGCAGTTGTTCAGATTTTTAAAAACTTTGTAGAGCAACCCCATGGAGCAAACCCACAACAACCCAACCCCATGGAATTTGCAAGACGCAAGAAAGTCTGAAGTCTGAAACTTTACTTTAAATACATAGCACAAACTCATCCCTCCTTTCACTTTTACATTCACGTAAGCAGGGCCAGTGAGGAAAGTTTAAACCTTCTCCCAAAATTACAGCTACATCATGAAAAGTGATGTGATTTCTCATGAAGTCACAACTGGATCTTAATTGAAAATTATAGTATAGTATGCTTTGGCTCTTTGTAAAAATAATTCATTCAAACTACTTTATTGGTACACAAAATCTGGAGTGAAGTGGGAGAAGAAAACAAGTCATCTGTTCATTCAGAGTTAATGTTGTCATAATATTATCACTATACATATAACCAATAGAATAATTATAAAAAAACTGCAAAGCTCTTAAAATTTCAATCTGAAATGAAATATATAGGTCATTGAACCTTGCTGTGAATATAGAGACCGATGTACTGAAACCTTGCCCCCTCTGTACCAGAACGGATACTCTTCTCAATGAGGGTAGTGGGTAGAAGGAGCAGCTGACAGTTGTCAAATGATCGTATATTTCTGGGGCTGGGAAGCATGGCTATTAGTGCTGGGCAGTTTTCCAAGTTCTTCCTCCCCCGCCCCCTAAGCCTCCAACCGCCTGCAAAGCTCAAAAGCATTTCTGATCTTCTGGGGAAGGATGTGGCACTTGAAGGATGTAATCATAAAGGCCTGGGCCCCAGTGTACTAAGCCAAAATATGTGGTACCTATTATGACGATGCTGATATTGCATGGAGAGGAAACCTGAACCCAGACCTGGTTCTCCAGCCTATGATCCTCAAAGGCAGTTGCTAGATTTGGAGCATGAAGTACAAACGATGATGTATTTATTTTAAGGATTTACCATCCTACCCTTTAACAAATCCTCAAGGCAGCTATGTACAGCTCATCTTGCCCCGCTAGACAATGATGGAAAGCCATTATTGATTGACTTCATATTGTCATTTGTGATAACAGAGGATTTTCCCATAGCTGTAGCATGGAGAGGACAATGATACATGGATGGGAGAATAGTTCAGGCACAGATAATCTGGTTTGGGTTGTCTGCTATGTAAGGGGTCCATTTCAGGATCCTTTGTGTAATATGATTTTTGATTAAACTGGAACTCTATTTTCTTATAATACATTATTCTGACATGATTCATTGGACAAGACAATAACGATTTGTAAATAGGAAAAAAAAGAAGACCACACCAAAGCTAGATTGATTCAGTCCAGAAAGCCATGTCCTTGAGATAGCAAGACTTGAGCAGGGAGATCTCTCATTCATAGGGAAAGCAATGTTGACTTGATGGTAAATAACAACAACAGATTTTAAAACCCCTCTGTTAATGTTTTCTCATGGCAGGAATGGCCTGTCCATCCTCCACCAGAACATTGAGTAAGGAGGCAGAAGGAGAGTGGAGATTATTTGGAAGAGTAAAGAGTATGGGATGGCTACCTAGAATCATAGAATAATAGAATAGTAGAGTTGGAAGAGACCTCATGGGCCATCCAGTCCGACCCCCTGCCAAGAAGCAGGAAATCGCATTCAAATCACCCCCAACAGATGGCAATCCAGCCTCTGCTTAAAAGCCTCCAAAGAAGAAGCCTCCACCACTGTCTGGGGGAGAGAGTTCCACTGCCGAACAGCTCTCACAGTGAGGAAGTTCTTCCTGATGTTCAGGTGGAATCTCCTTTCCTCTAGTTTGAAGCCATTGTTCCGCGTCCTAGTCTGCAGGGCAGCAGAAAACAAGCTTGCTCCCTCCTCTCTATGACTGCCCCTCATGTATTTATACATGGCCCTCATCATGTCTCCTCTCAGCCTTCTCTTCTGCAGGCTAAACATGCCCAGCTCTTTAAGCCGCTCCTCATAGGGCTTGTTCTCCAGACCCTTGATCATTTTAGTCACCCTCCTCTGGACGCTTCCCAGCTTGTCAACATCTCCCTTCAACTGTGGTGCCCAGAATTGGACATAGTATTCCAGGTGTGGTCTGACCAAGGCAGAATAGAGGGGTAGCATGACTTCCCTGGATCTAGATGCTATACCCCTATTTATCCAGGACAGAATCCTGTTGGCTTTTTTAGCAGCCACATCACATTGTAGGCTCATATTTGATGCGGCTGCTAAAAAAGCCAATGGGATTCTTCTAAAAAAGCCAACCTCTAAAAGAATGTTGTCCTCAACAACAACAGCCCATACTCATACTCTACTATTAGTCCTGCTTTGGGGGGAAAGGAAAGTGCTTGGAGAGAGGGGGGGAAGGGAGGGGGGGAGAGAGAGAGATCAATTTATGTATTATACAATTTGGTTTAAATTATATAAATTACATTATATATCCTTTTGACTAAGACAGAAGCTTCTCAGATATTTTCCAATGGCTTTAGAATCCACAGATTTGAGATTGTTTGGTAATTTCCTGAATCAAATGAAATGCTGTGGAAAAACAATGCAAGTCCCTCTCTTGAACTCCTAAATCCCTCACTTACTTCTCTGTATATGTTTACCCATTCACACTTGATCAAGAGAATGATCTGCTTTTCCCTGAGTAAATAATACCAATCCCTCTGAGCTTGGGAGAATCAAAATAAAGAAAACCACCTTAATGAAATAATGTGACACAAGTGTAATTGATCAGATAAAGGACTTCTTCACACAGGGCAATAATGCCCCATTTTGCCACTTTATTTTGTCGATTGGATGGGGCCTGCCATGCACCATCACATGATGTATGGCAGGCCCCATACACTTTCCTCCCAAAGTGGAGACAAAGCACCGAAAGGTGCTTTGTCCTCCACCATGGGGAGGAAAGTCTTGTTTGGGTAGCTCCAACTGAACTAACCACACTTTCCTCCTCAAATCCCTGTGCATTGCTGCCCTTTCTGCTATCTGATGGAGGAAGGGAAAGGGTGCCCACACACCCTTTCCTGCCCCCACCATGTGATGAGAGGGAGGAGGGAGGGCGCACAGGGTGCCACGAGCCACCCTGTGCACCTTCCCTTTTGCCAGTGAAATGGCACAGCCCGAAAGGGCCATGTGACAAGATTGTAGGTCATGTGCCCATTGTATAATGTAATACTTTAGATGAAGTTCACAGAGAAATGCTCATTTAAGGGATCTTATAAACATGGAGTCATTCCTGTTGAGATGATTGTCCACACCTGGTAGGAAGTAAGGCGATCTGTAACCTTTACAAGCATCAGGCATGAATAAAAGTAAGGTAATACCAGCAGCATTTTCTCATTTTCAAATCCTCAGTCTGAAAATGGCATTATTTAAAAATCTCTCCTGAAAAAACAGTGATTAGAAAGACATGATTTAGGCTGGATCTACATTGTCCTATTTCCCATGGTCTGATCCCTGATTATTTCCTTTTTCTAGATTATCTGGCAATTTAGACTCATACAATCCAGTTCAAAGTACATAATCTGGGGTCAGATCCTAAGGTATAGGGCAGTGTAGATCCAGTCAGAGTCATTCTCCAATGAGAAAGCACATACTTCTTCTCATAACCATAGCATTTTTTTCTTTCTGGGGGGACTCTATTGGTATTTGTTTGGGCTTAGACAGAACTGAAATTATCCACCTTCTCAAGCTTGACTATTTACGACAAAGATGAATGTGCTTTGGTATTTTAAGAAGCATCTTATGGAAAGTTTCTTAAAGGTCACAGGCATTAAAACCTGTTTTGAAAACCTGCAGTAGACCATTCTAGAACAACTTAGACTGCATTAGAAATAGCAGCATTTAAATTCTGACATATTATTGTTGATGTGAATACCTAACAACAAGGATATATGTAAATGTCCTGTTCTGATTCCATGTTAGCTCTGTAGAACTGTGTATCTTTTTGCAAAACACAGTCATAATATCAAATGTGGTGTTGGATTTGTAGGGGAAAACACCTCCAAAACATAAAATAATGATGCTTCCTACATGTTCAGATCCTATATTTATGTTCAGTCATTTACATCCAGAGGGATTTACTGATGTTCTCTTTAGCTGAATTCCATGGTATGAACGGTTGACCTATTTACTTGCCATGTAACAAACTAAATTTCCAGACATAGTGGCAGGGTCAGGAGAGAGAAGGAGATATCTTCATGATAGAATGATAGGAAGGCAGAATCGAAGACAAAAGTGTATTACAAAGACTGATAACAAAAACGTTTGAAGACAGATCTAGTCTTTCCATTCAATGCTATTTCCAAATGCAAGAACAAGAGCGATGCTGTCAGTATAGCTGGAGTATCCCTTATTCCAAATGGTTGGGACCAGAAATGTTTTGGATTGTAAATTTTATCAGATTTTGAAATAACTGTATCGGCACACACAATGTCTTGGAGATGGGACCAAAGTCTAAACACAAATTTCATCTATGCTTCATATACACACAGACTGAAGGAAATTTTACCTAATATTTGTTATAATGTTGTTTGTAAAATAAAGTTTGTGCACTTGAACCATCTGAAAGCTCAGGTGTCACTATCTCAACCACCCATGTGGACAGTTTTGGAGTTCTGGCTAAAAGAGGCTTAATTTGTATTGCAACTCATTTTACAGTTTTCTATTTATATTTTCTATTTCTATTTATTTTTCTCAAACTTAAATTTGGAACATATTATATAACAACTGCTCTGCAAGAAGGAGCTTCCCTGAAAGGTTGTCATTCCATATTCCTGTGAATTAATACATGACAGTGAGATTCTGTTTCAGGATTAGATTGAAGGTCCATTGTTCTTACAGATGTTTAACAAAGTCCATGGGTAGCTTAAACCAACAGGAAACCATGCTAACAGAATTCGGCCACCACCCAGATCTTTTTCTATGTAGTTCTCACCTTTCATGAAGAAATTCATTACATTTCAAAGGAGACAAAAAAAAAAAAAACAGACTCATTCCCCCAGATGAAGTAAACAGCCCAATTATAAGAACCCTATTTCAAGCCAGACAGCAAAAGCAATCACCAAGAACAATAAAAGTCATATACTTCAGATGACAGAAAGCAACCAATGCCATGTCGAGTGTGATCAGTTGTGTCTTTTATAGAGCAGCTTTTATGTTAGGAACTTTAATGTGAGGGCTGATGCAAAGTCTAAATTTAGTGCAGATGCCAAGCTTTCATGAAGGGAGAGTTCTTGCTATACATTCTTCTTAGTTCAACACCAATATCATGTAAAGCGGAAATATGACCAAACAAAAAGAAAGCCTTGTTTTAGATACACAGTTCTAGTAACCAAAGTGGCATGTCAAAACAAAAGCTGTGTTGGATCTGCAGGATTCAATAGGTAGAATATAATTGCCAGATTGTTTTGCCATGTATATAGGAGAGGTCATGAAACACTAGGCATTTACTATAGTCCCTTTCTGTGTAGTAGAGAACAAGATAGTGTATACTGATGGAGAGAATTCCCAGCCACCACTCCAACACCCAATCTTTAATGTTTAATGTATATGCAAGTCCTTTGTGAATACAACAATCCAAGTGTAGGGCCATCTTCACATAAAAGAAGAACTTAATTAATGCAGTAAATCAGAATTGGGCAACTTGTTGTCTTCCATAAGTTGTTGGACTACAACTTCACTCACACTGGTGATGCTGGATACAGCTTATTGGAGATAGAGTCTGACAAAATCTGAGAGGTGGAACATATTCTCTGCTCCTGTAGTAAATGTAAGTTATGTTGTAGACCAGTGGTTCCCAAACCTATTTGGCCTACCATCCCCTTTCCAGAAAAAATATTACTTAGCACCCCCTGGAAAGGGGGCGTGGCTTAGAGGGGTGGGCATGTCTCCTGCTCAAGGGGGCAGGGCTGAGCCCCTCCCCTAGTCCAAGATGCAGGGCTGGGAGGGGGAGGTGGGCAGGGCCACAAATGGGCGGCCAGGACTGGGATGGGCGGAGTTACGAGCTCTGAGGCAGGGCTGAGCTTCTATCCCTGTCCTGCGGCACCTGCCAGGACACAGGGGGAGGGGCTAGAGGAGGGGATGGGGCCGCTTCCCAAGTGCCTGATGGTGCTGAACCTCTATACCCCGCCCCGTGTTCTAACAAGCGCCTCAGGGGAGGTATACAGAGGCTCAGCCCTGTCTCACACTCTTGGAAGGAGGCCCCGCCCCTTTCCCTAGCTCCGCCCTCTGTGCCCCAACAAGCACCTCAGGAGAGGTATAGATTCTCAGTCCTGTCTTGGGCTCTTGGGAAGAAGCCACACCCACTTCTCTAGCTCCAAGCCCTGTGTCCTAACAGGCACCTCAGGTGCTCAGCCCTGTCTCTGGGACTTGGGAAGAGACACTGCCCCCATGACCTAATAGGTGCTAGCACCGCCCCCCTGGATCACTGCAGCGCCCACCGGGGGTGGTAGGGCCCACTTTGGGAATCACTGTTGTAGACTATAAACAAAGGTAAGCAGACTTGTGGCACACAGGAGATTCCTTGTTGTCTTCCATTCCCCACTTTAGGTCCACAGAGAATACTGTCCTTGTAAATGATAATAAAACACAAGGTGTTCTGGATGTTGGCACATGTTGTCAAAGCCAACAAAAAATCAGTTGCCCAGTTGATTTCTGAGTGAGAAACAGAGACTAAGGGCCCTTCCACACAGGCCCAAAACCCATGATCGGTTTTGGGTTAACTTGAGCAGTCTTGGAGCCCGAAGAAGTGGGAGTGCACTCACTTCCTCCCTCCCAACCCACCATTCCCCTCAAAAAGCATACAGGAGGGGACTAGTGCAGACTCCTTCGTAGAGTCCTCCTGATGCTTGAAAATGATGCATTAGGAGGGGGAGGGGATTCCCTCCTGCTCCCACCTCTTGGCCCCTCGGGTAAGTTTGGGGGTTGATGGAGGGTTGGGAGTGGCTGGATACCATACCCCAAGGGAAAGTCTGGTGTTCTGGGAGAGGGCAAAACTGAAAACCAGGAGAAAGTGGGTTATTTTAACCTGCTTCCTCCCTTAAGTGTAGAAGGGCCCTCGAATACCATCTCCACTCATGATTTAATGCAGTTCAAATTTAGCGTCAAACTGCAAGTACTATATAACAAACTCTCACAAAAGTGCATGAAAGAAAGCCCTCAGTGCATATTAGTGCTCTGTGGTTTGTGTAATCACCATCTGAGCCTCAAACTGGTTCCAGATTTCCTCATAATCTTCTGCACAGTTGAACAACTGTCTTCAATACTAGTTTGAAACTGATAAGTGATCAGTGTAGATGTGCCCTGAGTCTTAACTGAACCAGTCTTCTTCTTTTCCAGGTAAGGGTTTACGTCTAATCCAACAGCTCAGGAGCATGTTATAACCATAGCAATCCATAGGCATAGTATACAACCATGCCTGTTCAGCAAATCCTTGTCACGTTTTTAAAGCCCACAATTGAATCAAAGTCTTGAGATTGTCAGACTAATGCTCTCCCAGCCAAACTCCTTTTAGGGCAGTATAACCAATTTGGAAGGAGGAAGTACAGGTTTAATAGCAAAAGGTATCTAGATGGGTTCAGTTTTTGTAACACATATTGAAGTCTTAAGAGTTAAATGCAAGCCTCCCTGTCATGATACATCCTCTTAAAGAGCCACACACAATAAGTAAAGTTAACGAATGTTTATTAAATGATAAATAGAACTCAGAAACACTTAACTTCTGTGTTTCCACCAAAAGTAAACGTCTTTGCTTCAAGAAAAGGCACAAAACAGGAACAGAAAGATAACCCGGATTATCTAGTTTGATAATTCGGTTCAAATGTAACCAAAACATTCACTGAAACAAGCACCACGCTATGCTGTGGCACAGAGAATCAGGGAAGCATCAAACACTCTTAAATAATGAGTGCAAACGATACCGTTGTCAAAAGCCAATCCAAGTTCAAAAGCCAAAAGGTGCCAAAAACACCAGGCCATGAGCAAACACTGTCGTCGTCAGGAAGCAGAACGGATTCAGAAGCCAAAAGGGAGCCAGAAACGCCAAACCGGGAGCAAACACTGTCGTCGTAAGGAAGCAGACCGGATTCAGGAGCCAGTGGAAGTCAGAAACACCAAACCAGAAACGCCAAGTTGGAATCGCCAAGCCAGGAGCAAAATGCTGTCGTCAGGAGCCAAACTGGATTCAGGAGCCAGGAACGCCAAGCCAGGAACGCCAAAGCAGGAACGAACGCTGTCGTCAGGAGCCAAACTGGATTCAGGAGCCAGGAACGCCAAGCCAGAAACGCCAAGCCAGGGACGCCAAAGCAGGAACGAACACTGTCGTCAGGAGCCAAACTGGATTCAGGAGCCAGGAATCAATCCGGATTCAGAACATGAAGCTGTACAGCCAGGACCCAAGGAGAACAGGCAACGACAAAGCAATGTCCCAAAAACGACACCTTGCCTTCTGCAAGGGACCTTCACTTTCAACTCCACTTTTAACTTATACCTCGGAGTCTGATGATGATGAGGCCTCCGCCCTGTCATCATTATCCACAGCTGATCTTGGTCTCATATGTGAACCTCGCCCACCAGCCCTCCAATCACTCCATCTTTGTTTAAGACTTAGATCTCCCCATGTCTCTGGTGTACCAGTAGCATGCCAGTCTCCCGATGCACCCTCAGAAACTGGTGCTGCACACACATTTACTTGAGTCCAACCTGCATCCCACTCTCAGACCCATCATCCCCAAAAAAACCTTCAAACGTTTCATTTTCCATGAGAGCAGTAAGTTTATCACGAATCTTCTTTCTTTCCCTTTCCTCATCTGACTCTTGCTCCCGAGCTGACCTCTTAGTTCCTCTACTTTCTGTTAACCCATCATCTTCCTCCATTGAGTCCTCCTCACTAGAGAAGCCTTCAAACATCTCATCATCAGTAGGAGCCATAAGTATTTCCCGAATCCGCTTTACTTGCTGTTCCTCATCAAACACCTGCTCAACATTATCCCTTTTCCTCCTACTAGCAATTTTACCAGTAGTACCAGAACTGCCCCTTGGCGCAACTACAACACTCCCCTATTCTATGGTAGGAAACACCTCACTGAGGATAGGTTCACAGTCGATGTCAATTATTCAAATTAAATGCTATTCTGAATGTTTTATTATTTCAATTTAACTTGCAAGCCAGGATTAAACAAGATTACTGCACAAACAAGGAGTGCCAGGTTGAAAAGTGTATGTGTATATGCCAAGGTTTATTTATTTATTTACTTCATTTATATCCCACTCTTCTCACCCCGAAAGGGACTCAGAACGACCTTCCAAAATAGGTAGCAAGTCAATGCCATGAACAAACATACAATAAAATAAACATTTATATTAAAACCAAGGTTGGCAAGGAAAGCAATAGTATGTTTTAAAAACAGTGAGCCCAGTGACACATTTAATTTTTAGTGTAAATACTGCATCATTAAAAAAAAATAAAGTACGTTTTATAAAAGGCTGATGACTTCAGTTAAGTCTTCACTTTAACTTTCGTGTTCATTTTTCTAGGAAAAATGATTAAATTTTCAGATTGAAATCATTTTTGCAGCAGCTTTTATGCCTACAGCTTCCTGCAATCCACAGTTCCACTTATTGAAGATGAGTGCTCTCTGGAGACCATTTCTTCCTCAGTTCCATGCAACACCCACTTGACATTTTATTGAGGGTGAGGAATAAAAGCAAGGGTTGCAATTCAGTTAAAAATCAAGAAGCAGCAAGTGCAATTTCCTTCCGAAAAATATAGGGTTCACGCCCAATCAGATACGGATATAGAAGTGAAAGAACTCTTTGGCCCCATCCTCTTAATTTTTTATTTTTTTATTTATTTGTGTGGACTCATTGTTTGGTTTGTCGGATATATCCATTCATACACGCACATGAATACCTACCACTATCCGAATAGTAGGAAAAGTGCACACTTAGCATTTTCTTCTTTGAAAAAAATACTTTGGGGTATGATCCCCATTATATGAAAAACAAGGTATATGTACATATGCATGCGCACACAAATCCCAAATCCTCTGATTTACTTCCTCCAGTAGCTTTGTCTAGATGTTAAAAAACATCATAGTATTGAACCCTGTAGGATCCTTAAGACTATTATATCAGAGACTGAACAAAAATCTCACATCACTATTTTCTGGGAATGTTCAGGGGGGGAAAGAACTAGAATGATTCATTCACAGTGCCCTGAAGTTTGCTACAACCAACATGTCCAAAAGAATACAAAAACTGACATCATCAAATGACACTGATGACACTTCCAGACAGCACCAGATTGCGGGTTTAATAGGTAGAACAAAAAAGCCCAGGACCCGACAGCAGGTCCGCACACAGACCTGTTAGTCTTGGGATTTCTGCCTGTGAAGTCCAGACTTGTTGCTTCATTACAGGATTTCAAAGCCCACAAGATGGCCACCACGAGATGTCCACTGGAAATGTCATCATTTAAAAAAAACCTTTGCATGTGCAGATGCAAATATGCGCATCGTTCGTATGAGTTTTGTTCCTGGGTCATACATATCTGTTCCTCATTGCTTTTGCCCTGAAAAGATGGCAAAAGTTGACTAGAGGGCAAAAACATTTTCTTGGCAAGAGAAACTTTGTCCTCCACACATTTAATGACATTTGTGGCACACAAACAAAATCTGTGGAGTAGAACCACTACATTTAAAGTCAGGACTACACTATTAAACAGGAACTGATACTTTCAAGCCAGGAACAGAACTTCATTATTATTATTATTATCATTCAGAGGATGCATGGCCATCTGTCCAGACAGGTTTGATCGTGTACTTGTGACTGGGACCAACTGGGTGATGTTCCTGGTTTATACATGTCTGTTCCTCATTGCTTTTATCATAAAAGCATGGAGAAAGTTGATTACATGGCAAACCTTTGTTTGTGTTTCACAAACTTCATTAAATGTGTGGAGGATGAAGTTTCTCTTGCCAGGATAAAGTTTTCACCCTTTAGACAACTGTTGCCATGTTTTTAAGATACAACTAATCAGAAACCGACATGTATAACCTGGGAACAAACCCAACTTTAAAAAAAGTATTTTCCGAGTGTAGGAACATACAGAGATTTGAATATCTGCATTTTCCAGCCAGAACAGGAATATTCCTGCAACTGAAAATCTTACTGTTTTAGCACTTTGTAGCGATTCCTCTCATGTTTTTAGGGGACGTCATCTAGCTATCACCCAATTTGAACCGCAAGCTCCTGGGATATAGGAACTGTGTGGATGGGCCCTGAGAGATCTAGTAGGCCCAACAGGGACACACTTTTCCATCTATGTGACCAAGGATGTTTAATAACTAGATTTAACCCAGATTGGTGTACAAGCAGATAGTCAGATTTCTACAAAAACATAGCAGTGTTAGTCTGGAGTATCACATACTGTAACACCCCTAAGCAGCGCGAACACTGGAAACCAACACGGAGGCCAATAAACAATCTAATATCTTTATTAAAGTAATAAAAGTTCTAAACAAAAATAAGCAGAGTATATAGTCCAGCAGTTGACCTTTTAGAGAAGATCAAAATTAGTCCAATAAAATGAAGTTATATGTCCAGTATTAGAGTCCAAAGTCTATAAAGACTATAAAGAGCAAGGTTTCACAGGGAGATTCTTGAAGTAAAGTCCAGAACAAGGATTCAAGGCTAGGCAAGGTATTCCGTGGTGGATCTGAAACGCAGTCCAAACTTGGCAAGAAGTGGGACGCAACTCCCGGTCTACTCGTGAGTAAGCGCACCAGAGGGCCGCTTGGAAGCTCAGGATCAAGAGACGATGTTCTTCAATCAATAGTCACGTTGACACCGCGATAAGGAAAACTCAGTGCAGAACTTTTATGGAAGTTCAAGAGCTCCCCCCAAGCAGGTGTTTGACTCCCCAAATCTTCCCAGAGAACTGAGCTATTTCAACATCGAACCAGATGCCTGCCTCCCTGAAACTTCCCAAGGGAAATGGTTTAGCCACAATCACCTCTCTCCGTTAATCTCGCACTTCTCCTTAAAATCTGCTTTTGGGAGCGATCTGTTTTGAGAAAAGCCCTTCTATCAAACACCAAGTTTTCCGGAGATACAGGTTCCATTTCAAGGGCATCTCTAATTGGGTCTGGCACGAAAATGTTAACAGGCGACATCTGGAAAGGGATGGAATCTTGCTGAGATGGAAAAAAGCCCAAATCCTCTTCAGTTTGATCTATGATGGCTGCGGGGTCATGGGCCAAAGGTCCCTGAGACATCACACATACAGGGATCTTGTAGTGCCTTAGAAACTAACTGAAAGAATTAAGTTGGTAATATAAGCTTCCACAGACTGAAACTGCATCTGCATTGCCTATTTATGCCAGTAAGGGATCAGATCAGCCTGCAGGCAGTCACAAAACACATATGGCCTGATCCTGATTAACCTGGGTAAAGCCACTGTACCCCAGGTTAATATAACTCAAGAGAAAGTCCAAATCCTGATGGCAGTCCAGAAACCAGCAGCTACTTCCTATGTGGAAGCAGCTGTGGATGTCCTGACAGCCATCCCGTGTATCCCAGGTCCAGATGAACCAGGGGCAAGGGATGTCCCCCCTGCCCCTGTCGCTACTGCAGCCACAAGGTGGTCTACCATATGTTGAGAGCTTCATCAACTTCCTTTCATGTCTTGTGACAGAGCCCCATCTACACTGCCATGTAACACAGTTTCATAATGCAGTTTAACTGCACTGAACTGCAATGGCAATGTAGATTCAGATGGATGGCCATCTGTCAGGGATACTTTGATTGTGCTTTTTCTGCATGGCAGGGGATTGGACTAGATGCCCCATGTGATTTCTTGCAACTATATTATTCTATGATTCTATAAGGAGGTTGCCAGAGTCCCCAAGGTAAGGTAGGTTTCTCTTTCACTGCTGTAGTCAGCAGCAACACAGAAGTAGGGGATGGCAGTTTGTGTGGCCGTTTGACTTCTGCCCAGCAACACTGAAATGGGTTTGGCACAGCTAGGGACACCCTCCAATTGCCGAGGAGACTCAGGGTATCCCTGCCACAAAGCAGGATGGAATTGGCGTATTAGATGCTGATTCTAGCAAGCTTTATGTGTCAGTGTAGAATCACCCTGAGTCTACTTCCTCAGTTGCATCTGAGGAAATAGTCTTATTGGAAGTATACAAAAGCTTATGCTACCAGCTTCTTTCTGTCACACATTCAAAATTCCTTTGCATAGAGTTTTATGCAAGAAAGCCTGAAGCTGTGAAGTTACCATTCATTGTAAATCTTTACTTAACAAGGAGGGATTTGGAGCTATCTGATAGTTGTCCAGTGTAGACTCCCTTCAACATTTATCTTGAGATTGTTTATTTCAAAGGGCTATTTAGAGATATTTTAAGCTACAATTTTTACCTTTTGCAACTTTTGGATATGACAGATACATTAAAGTGTCCAGGATAAAATCACAAATATTTGTTGGCAGAGAGACCGGTTTGGAGAATTTAAAAATGTTTCTTGCTAGGACATTTGGCTCAGTTATTAGGAAGAATAGCAACATAACTTGTAAGTTGTTTCAGTAAATTCTGTATGCAGAAAAGAAACATTAGGAGTAAAGAATAAACTTATCACATACATAGAGGCTGAAAGTTGCTTACTTTTTGTCTAAATTGTCAGGTTAGAAATGGAGGGATTTTCTAACCCAACAGAAGATACCTGGAATAAAATAAGAAAATAAAGCCAGCACTTGATTTCTGATGTGTGGCTGTTTCAAAAATCACATAAAATATTCTCGTCTGGAGCAATTTTTTGGAGCAATTGGCAAATTATCTCTAATTTGGTTTTGGGTTTTACCTGAAGTCTACTCAAAACTCCTCAGGTGGATCTAAACTTAGGTTAAACTTAATATTAAGTCACTGAAACTAATCAAACTCAAGTTAGCATTGCTTTTTATTTATTTCAATACTTTAAGTCAGATCTGCACAACCTGTGGCCATCCAGGTGTTTGGTACTAAAAGTCCCAGAAGCCCTAGTCAGTTTTTCCAATGATCAGGAATTCTGGGAGCTAAAATCCAAAGCACCTGGAGGGCCACAGGTTGTGCAGGCCTACTTTAAGTATTCCAAAGTCTGGATCCATCCCATGTCAAGATTTTGGTGAGAAGCCAAGTGTGATGGCATATCCAGATGGCTAATTGCTAGGTTAGGATGACACTGTAAGTTTGAGTGTCTGATGCAAGACCATGAGATATTATCGAAGCACCAGGGACAGTGCAACACAATAAGTGATTGGCTGAATTTTGTATAAATGTGGAACAGCCAATATGTTGGCTGTTCCACATTTGGTGGTTGTTGTTGCATTGGTGATTGTTGATGGACATTGAAATGAGAAATCTATGTTGAACTATATTGGAGAATTGGCTGAGAGTAAGAGGAGAGATTGTGATATTTTGTACAGAGCTGTTCATATTTTTGTACTACTGAAACTGCAAGATAAAAGCCTTCCTGATTTGGAATGAAAACTCTGCTGTTTGTCTGTGTGTGCAGTCCTATCAGGTGCCTCCAGATTATTCAGAGACATACAACCTCATCACAAAGTTCCATGGATTTGCCACGTATCACAATGACCCAAAAAGTTATAGACCAATGACCGAAAACATTATAGATCAATCTCTTTGTTGCACCACCTTTACAAAGTTCTGGAGAGACTTATTTTGCATAGAATTGTGGAAAAATAGACCCATGTATAATTCCACAGCAAGCTGGCTTCAGGAAAGGCAAAAGCTACACATCACAAGTGTTGAACCTGACTCAGTACATAGAAGATGGGTTTGAAAGGCAGCAGATTACAGGAGCTGTCTTCATAGACCTGTCAGCAACTTATGACACTGTAAATCATCACCTTTTCCTGAGAAAAATGTATAATATCACAAAAGACTGCCACTTCACCCATTTCATAGGAAATCTGCTACAAAACAGGAGCATTTTTGTTGAATTTCAGGGCCAGAGAAGCAGATGGCGAAAACAGAAGAACGGCCTCCCTCAGGGGAGCGTGCTTACTCCATCAATGATGACCAGCCATTGCCAGAAGGCACAGAGAGTTTCATCTATGCTGGCAATCGTGCCATCACTGACCAAGCAAGGAGCTTTGGAATGGTTGAACAGAAGCTCTCTGAAGCTTTAGGTGCTCTTACTGCCTATTACAGGGAAAGCCAGCTGATCCCTAATCCATCTAAAATGCAGACGTGTGCTTTTCACCTTAAGAACAGACAAGCATCTTGAGCTCTGAAGAGGACCTAGGAAGGAATTCCACTGGAGCATTGAAGAACAGCAAAATACTTGGGAGTTACTCTGGACAGTGCCCTGACTTACAAGAAGCACTGCTTGACTATCAAGCAAAATGTGGGCAATAGAAATAATATCACTCAAAAGCTGACTGGCACAACCTGGGGACCACAACCAGACACAGTGAAGACATCTGCCCTTGCACTTTTCTACTCTGCTGCTGAATATGCATGCCCAGTGTGGAATACATCTCACCATGTTAAAACAGAGGATGTGGCTCTTAATGAGACATGCCGCATCATCACAGGATGTCTATGCCCCACACCACTAGAGAAATTATAATGTTTAGGTGGCATTACACCACCTGACATCCGCCGGGAAGTAGCAGCCAGCAATGAAAGTACCAAGGCACTGAAATCTCCGGCCCATCCCCTGTTTGGGTATCAGCCAGCACACCAACGCCTTAAATCAAGAAATAGTTTTCTAAGATCTACAGAGATACTCGCAGGAACACCTCAGCAAGTGAGAGTTCAAAAGTGGCAGGCTAAAACCTCAATCAGTGGCTGACGCCAGATGAGAGCCTTCCTCCTGGGCACACAGAAGACTGGGAAACATGGAAGGTGCTGAACAGACTGCGCTGTGGCACCACGAGATGCAGAGCCAACCTTAAAAAATGGGGCTACAAAGTGGAATCCATGACATGTGAGTATGGAGAAGAGCAAATCACAGACCACCTACTACAATGCAGTCTGAGGCCTGCCACATGCACTATGGAGGATCTTCTTAAAGCAATGCCAGAGGCATTCCAAGTGGCCAGCTACTGGTCAAAGGACATTTAGTATAATGCCAAGTTGTTGCTGTTGTTGTTGTTGTTGTGCATTTTTTTAACTTTGTGTTTTAAAATACAACTTGTACCCTCGGTTCGCTTCTGACACGATAAATAAATACTATCCCAGTGTTTTCTTGAGGTCCTTTTCTGAAAACGTATAGTACTATAGTTCCCCAGGTCTCCCTGCCTGTCAAGACTTTTACTTTCTGATGATTCACTCTTTTGACAGATCTAAAATATAGCATGCACTGCACTTTAAATCTTGATCCACTCTTTACCCCAGATGCTGCATTCTTTTTCTTTCTCTGGCTAAATCTACACTGCCATATAATGCAGTTTGGAATTATATTTTGTGTCAGTGTAAATCTAGCTTCTGTCGCCCCAGTGTTATCTATTGTCCAGTCTTGCATCTGCAAGTTTTAAAAAAGGCTGGGTTCTATTTTTCAAAGATTTTCATTTTTTGACAGTGTCCCGATCTTTAATCTATCGAATAAGTATGGGAGGTCTGTACTATACGACCAGTCTTCAAAGCTGCTTAGTGTATATATAACAATATATTATGTATGCTTGGTTAACAGAAAAACTACAATTCAGGCTGGATTCACAGTGCCATATTAATCCATGAGTCCCCACTGCCAGATAATCTGAGATAAACAGAAAACCTGGGATCAGATCCTGGGATAAAGGACCCGTTTAGAAGGGCCCTATATGGCAGTGTAGACGGGGCCTCAGATGATTCCATTTTATTGAGTCATGGCAGTTAAAGTGGTGTCAAACTACATTAATTCTATGGTGTAGATCTACTTTAAAAGTGAAATCTCCCTAGATTTCTACTCCTCATTATGAGTACTCTGATCCCAATGTCCTCCTATACTTATTTTAAAGTAAAAACACACAAAAAAGACATAGCTGCAACATCTTTAAAGTATAATATGACATGTTGCATTATCTGCTTTCTTATTTCCTTCTTATCTGTGATTATTTTCCCCCTAACATATTGTTGACGTTTTCATGAACATCTGTCTAGGTGAATGTTTCCCTCTGAATAGATCAGAGTTTTTAATCCAATTAAGAATTCACAGTTTCGGCTTGAAACTGTATGTTTCTTTGCTTTAAAGTAACACTTAATTTTATCCAATCAAAACTAGCCTGAGCATGCCCTTGTTATCTCATCTGAGTTGTTTTTTGCTCAAATGCTCACTTTACACATTTTTAACATTGTTTTATTAATCAGATTTTTTAAAGTGTCTGAAAGTTTGGGTTTGGTTTTCTTTCTCTGTGTGTGTCTCTCTCAGCTATGCTAATTAGCTTTTTACCTGCTGGACCATTTGAGCTTTTAATTTTCTTCCAAGTATACTGTCAACAAATATAACTTTTCTCTTCATCTCACTGCAGGACAGTTAATTCAGTTTTCACAGCCAAAAAAAAGTGGTAGCCCTTGATGTTGCTTGCTTTTAAGAGACAATGCCAATACTGAACCTGATCTTTGACAATGAAAACCAGGCTACATTTGTATCCCTTACTGGGAAAAAAACTCTCTGTGACACCAGCAAGAGAACCAGACTTGCAAACCAGATGACAATATCAGCTGCATTGGGGTAGAGCTTGACTTTTATCATCTTAGACCACACATCCTTATATAAGCACAGCTTCATCCTCATTGGCAGCACCCTGCACACTAGATGTGTGCTGATTTGCCCTTTTATGGGGATGAATGGGATTTTTTGCCCCCTTCCATTGCTGTTACCTATAGGAGGAAATTCCTTTCTAGGCACAGATTTACTTGCGGGTTTAGTCAACTATTTAGCAGGGTGGCAATGTTGTACATAAATAAATTGACCCGACTGGTGAAAATGTGTGGATTGAATGAATTAGGAACACATTTAAGCAAGGGTTTGTATACAACCTTTAGGTCAGAGCTTTCCATTTCATGTTGGTGACACACTTTGAAGACATGCATCATTTAATGACACAGTAATTCAGTTTTGCTTGCAAACCAGAGGTTAAACCAATACCTTGTAAGAAATCCTGACACATACATAAATTGTAATAAATAAATGTATGGTGACACAATATGTCTCATGAAAACATACTGCAGTTGACACATGAACGTGTAGTGACACATAGTTTGGAAAGCTCTGTTGTAGGTAAATAGCCGTGCTACAAATTGGCTCAGGACTGTGGGATCTATAGATTGGGTATAAATAACCAAGCAGAGCTATCCATTTTTGAAGTTTGTGTGGAAGAAATAGCAAAGGTGGTCCACCTTTCCCATTCAAAGAGTGTGCGTTGAGACTATAATAGGCAAATACAACAACTTTTCTTGAATATGGTGACACTTGCCAAAATAGGTTCATGTAATAATCTGTAAACATCAGAGCTAGATTTCCCTGGACATTTTTTTTTCTCCCACAGATCTTTTTCCTAGATGATACTGTTATTAATGCTTTTAATTCCAACTATACTTTGTTGTCTTATCACGTTAGGCCTGGCTTCCAGCGTCTCTATACACCTGCCTGAGAACAAAGCTTGGAAGTTAGCCTGTTGCAGATAATACATTACTTGTGATTAATTCTGGAATTTGGAAACAACTGTTCAAATTTTCACTCTGCCAATTTCCTAAAGAAGTACTTTTCCCTAACAAATGCACCAAATATTAGTATTAGACAAATATGGGTTTGTATTACCTGTATTTTAATTATCTATAGATACCCCCCCCCACCTACCCACCCAAGCACTTTTATTGCTGCTTAAAACAAAATAAAACCTTGTTTTTGTGTGCATCTTTGAACACATACTTTTGACATGTTATCAGGGTTCAGACCTTGCTTTTAAAACCCCAACATGTTAACCGTGCAGCCAGAGTAGTAAATGCAGCCAGCATTTTGATAACTAATCTCTTGCAATCAAATTTATGGCATGTTATAAATATGGGTGCAGAGATTAAAATTCTTAGACAATGGCATATTGTCATTGGCTAACTCCCTGGGCTAAATACCTGGTATGCAGAGCTGCAATCAAGTGTAGGTTGGGGTTTGATGTATGAAAGCAATGCTTGACTGGATTTAAATGGCTTTGATTGGGGCAGATATGATGCATTCTTGGACTTAACGTTCATAATTGCTGGTTTTTCTTGGCAAGTGTGCGAAGAGCTTGACGGTTATATTCTGAATTGTTCATCTGTTCCAATCTTAGTGATGCATATCTTGGTTCCATTTAATTCTGAGTAAGCCTGGATCTCACCATTCTGGAGTTGACTGACATATTGAATCTTTGCACAGTTTTGGAAACTCGAAGCAGCAGCTTCTGGATACAAACTATCCTGGAACACTGGCAGGAAAAGATGCTGGCTCATGCACTAAAAATTCTCTCTCTTCATTCCACGTTTCTGATTTTCAGAAAGCCTCAGGTTGCAGGTTCCAAGAGGTAACAATTGGCATTGAAAATTAGAGCTGCATAAGATCTGGACCCCTTTCCCACTATGGCACAATTACAGCTTTTTGATAGCACTTGATCAGCAATGGTTTGATAAAGCATTAGAGCCTTCTGGCTGAAAATTCTAAATACCCTGTCTTAAACTGTAACTCCTAAGATACCATGGGAATTAAAGAGGTATCAAAGTGTTATAATTGTACAGCATGAAAGAGCCTCTGACTGTGAAAAACAGATGGAAGCTCTAGGCTTTTCCTTCAAGGATAGGCTATAGCTCATTAGCAGCTGGTTGGAATTCCAGAGGTGATCAGAGGGGGAAACTCCTGAAAAGTTGCTGCCCAACGAGAACTGAGCAAGATGCCCCAATGATCAGAAAAGGATTCCTACCTATGAGCCTAACTATAGGATATTGTTTGTCATGTAAGCTGAACCACTGAACAGCAAACAGCAATGCAGTGAATCATTTAGAAATGCCTCTTTAACCATTTGCTTCCTAAACCTTTCCAGTCCTGACACTGTTCCACAGATCAGAAGTAATGTTTTAGAACAAAGGAAAAGATGAAATGTGATCTCTATGGTGCCCATCGCTGGGGGGAAATCTTCCAGCAATTTGTCATGCTTGTTTCTCTGGGCAGAACAGACATATATCCCACTGTGTATAGTTTGAGAGATTTATGCGAAAAGATTTCACTTCCTCCTCTTTTGCCTTAGCAAGCTCAAAAATCAGTCATTTGGATGAGATGTAAATTATTCATCTTGGTGGGGCATTGTACGATTATACACAGAGAGTTGCTCCAAAAACATTGCATTCTCATCTTGATTTTTTTTTCCTGCAAAGCAAAATTATGCTATTACTACTACTGCTGCTACTACTGCTACTGCTACTACTAGACTCTTGTTGTGACCAATAGCCCTGAATAGAACCATCACCTTTCAATAATACAGAAACATGACAGAGAATGTTCAACATATAAAGCAAAATGTATTTCTCCAGACCACAGTTTTCCATGGCCTTAAACATTTGACATCTTTATCTTACTCACACACAGCATGGCAGACTAAAGGCAATTTTAACTTTTACAGTGTTACACTATGTTGATAAGCATTTAAATGTTGTTAAAAACTGAAGAAAGCATGACCAATAAGCAAGTAAAGATAAGAAGGCACAAACTTGGATAGAAATGTTTAGAAATAATAGCTGTTGACGAGTTCCAAATACATAGTCTCCATGATTACATGGCTATAGTATACACTTACTCCTAGCCCGGCATGATTACCCCAATCCCAAATTACCAGGAAGCAGCCACTGCGATAAATTAAGGCTCATTTCTCTGTTGCGGAGGAAGCATCTGACTGAGATTTCAATCCCATTTTTGTAAGTGCTATCCTTTGCCATGGGCAAAAGCAAGGTCCTTGTTGCAATTCCCCATTCCAACAAAGATGAGTGTGCAAGAAGGGGGTGGGAACATCAGTTGGCAGCTTCCTGGGTCACAGAAGATCCATCAATCACAGCAGCTGCTTCTACAGCTGCTGTACATGGTGACTAGGGGACTTTCACAGGGAATATGCAGGAATTATGAAAAGCAGTTACACATATTATGCATTCATAGTTGCCCTACATTATTCCAGGCATTAATTGCTATAATTTAAATTGAACTTCAATATACTACACAATGAGCCATGAACTGGTAAGCTGTGTGTTCACCCATCCAATCTTAGGGAAATAAGGGCGCTTCCAGACATTACTCAACTCCACTCCGAAGCAGGTTTAAGTAACCTGCTTCAGTGCAGGTTTGAGCCTTCACTCCCGCTCAAAAAAACAGGATTTCCCGGGCCGGGGGGGGGGGGGGTTACATGCCATCCTAATTAAAATCAGGATAGCATGAAGACTCCCTGACGCCCCCCAATTTCCCCCTAAACTTTAAGTAAAAGGTACCTGATTGCCATAACTTCCCTCCTTGTGTCCTCCTGGTGCAAGTTATGGTACATTTTACTTAACTTTTAGGGAGAAATTGGGGGATTGGGGGGAGAGGGTGGGTGCCATTCCACACCTTTGGGCTCCAGGAGCCCAAAAGGTTTAGGATGGCAATGGAGACTCACCTCTGGGTAGTCCTGAGACTAATCGGAAGTGAGTCTCCACAGGCCCAATACCCCATTAGACCTGGGCCATTCAGGAAGGCCCTGATCTAATGGGGTACCAAATTAATTGAGAACAAACCAGAGAACCCTTAGTTTGTTATGAATTAATTCATTTTTACCAGAGGCATTGTTTGTATGCCTCTGTTAAAAACCGAGACAGGTCCCTTTTTTATGTAGAAATGAATTAGTCAACTTTTCAAACACAACAGGAATGGAAAACCTTTGGCTCTCTACATATTTTGGATTTCAACCCACACACAACAAAAACACTAAGGGATTAAGAGAGCTAGAATCCAAAGTTAAGGGCTAAAGTTTCCCAATCACAACAGAGGGGATGACATCAGAAACTACCCTATGACAGAGGACTGTCCTCCATAAAATAGAACACATGCTTGCTACATTTAAAAAGTCAATACTACACTTATGATCAAATGATGATCCTTAAGCTAGTCTCCTCTATATGTTTTTTTTACTATAGCTCCAAGAACTGTTACCCAACACTGCCAATAGTCAATGATAATATGAGCTTTACAGCTATACCTCAGTTAATACACTAGATGTGTTTCTGAGAATTCATTTTTTTTACAAAAAATGTAGTATTAATAGCAGAAATAAAACAGACAGAATAGGGCCAAGTTTTACATCACAAAAAGAAGGAGTTCAACATGTTTCATCAAACTATTGATCCAAAACAAATAATATGTACATGTGAAATGAAATAACCAGGTCAAGTTATGTAAGCCTTGCAAAAGCAAACAAAACCTTCCAGAGATTAGTTGAAAGCTTCTTCCAAAATGCATACAGAGATAACTTATTTTCACCAACCTCTGCTTTTCTTATAATTTCCATTTTGGCAGCCAAACTTAGAAACATCAGCTTTTTTGTCATGCTGGCTAACTGATAAAGTAAGTATATCTGCTGTCTTTTCTTTCTGTTTTACTGTTCACACAAACACAGTAAACTGAAGGAAGTTGTTTGCCATGCCTGTTGCACAAATACAGAAGGTTCAATTAGAGTAGAATCCTACTCTTTCCTAGCTCAAGTTTTGTTTATTGCATTGTTTATTGCAGACACATTGCAACCCTAAATCAAAGGTTTCTGTTTTTTCCAGCTCTCCTTTACCATCCCCCCAATGCCGATGCTTCCTTAACCTACACTAGAGAGAGAAAGGGGGCAGGCATAAAAAGAAACTGTGCTAACTGGAGTATGCCTGCTTTCTAAAACAGCAGTGGCATGTTACATGGGAAAAACTGGCCTCTTGTTGCCAACTGCCATCAAGTCAACTTCAATCGATGGTGTCCCCAAGAATGACATCCAACTCATCAAACCCATTCCTGAGTATGTGAAACAAGTGTGTCTGTGTCTTTAAATCACCTGTTGACTTATAGTGATATCATGAATTTTTCACAGAGCTTTCTTAGACAAAGAATACTCAGTGGTGGTTTTGCAAATATCGAATAACAATTTTCCCTTCTGGTTTAGAATTGTCACCTTTTCTTCTCTGTCTGCATTCCTGCGCTCTTAATAGCTGCTTAATATCACTATAGCAATTGTCTCCTGGCATAAAAACACCAATGGACAAAGCTTCACTGAGCAAATTCCACTAAGAACATCTGTGAAAACATTCCCCCAATAGGAACCCTTTAAATCTTTTGTGATAACTCAGAGTCTTTTGAAACACCAGTTTTGGACTTGAGCCATTCTCCAGCTTATCCTTTGAGCAATAACCAAAAGCAACAAGGATGTTGACATTCCTTGGAATAAAGTTAAGCGATAAAGGTCTCGACAGTGTCAAGTCATCCCCAGTTGCAGAATATTAAATATTTATATGTAAATATAAGTTATATGGAAGATCTAGTAAGTTTGTGGGATATTTATTTTATTTATTTATTACAGTACTTGTATCCTGCCCTTCTTACCCAATAGGGGACTCAGGGCGGCTTACAATAAAAACACATATATAAAAATAATATAGAACATTCAATCAATTAAAATTAAAATTAAATACAATAAACATTCATAAAAATATACATATATACAATTAGCGCATTTAGAGTCTACAAAACTGGGTCTGTCATTGAGTGCTAAAGCATGTAGTAGTAATTGATACTGCTATTGTTGTTCGAAGGCCTGGTCCCACAACCAGGTCTTAACTTTTCTACGGAAAGATAGGAGGGAGGGAGCCTGCCTGACATCATTTGGGAGGGCGTTCCATAGGCAGGGAGCCACTACTGAAAAGGCCCTGTCTCTCATCCCCGCCAGCAGGACCTCACCTGAAAATCTTAAATTTCGAGGTGGGTCGTAGTGGGAGACACATTCGGACAAGTAAGCCAGCTCCTTGAATTGTGCTCGGTAGCTAATCGGCAGCCAGTGGAGCTGGCACAACAGAGGAGTAGTACGGGATAAAAACATGACTTAAGCATGGGCTTCTGAGGAGCATCAGGAAAGCAGAATTACTGCATAGCAAATATGAACCCTGTGGGCTTTTAGCAGTTCCTGGCCACAGCTCTTCTGAAGAAAACTCCATGCAGAATTGTTAATGATTTTCATTGGGAGAAAAAACTGTGTGTGTATGTGCACATGTCAACATACAGCCTATTAGGGCCTTTTACCCTAGCACTTAAGACCTGGCTCTTTACTAGAGCTTTTAATCTATGCTAATTTTATCAATATTTGTATGTATGTATTTTTATCCTTTATAATTTTATCTTGTAAATCGCCTAGAGCATCTTGGATGGAGGGCGATAAATAATTAAATGATGATGATGATGATGATTAGATTTTATCCAAGTACAAATGAAACACAAGATATTCTTTTAATACTGACTTAATGGTTGGGTTGTTGACCTGAAGTTTGTCGGTTCAAATCCAACCTGGTGAGAGCGGAGATGAGTTCCCTCTATCTGCTCCAGCTCCGTACGGGGACATGAGGGAAGCCTCCCACATGGATGATAAAATCATCTAAACATCCGGGCATCCTCTGGGCAACATCCTTGCAGACAGCCAATTTTCTCACACCAGAAGTGACTTGCAGTTTCTTAAGTCGCTCCTAACACAAAAAAAATACTGTGTTTACTTTTTAAAAGCTATTGTTTAAAATTTGTAACTATGAACATGTGCACTTTTTCTTGAAGGGGACCAAAAACTGCAGATCAAACCAGGTGGCGTTTAGTGGTTTGAAAACTGAAGAAGGGCTCCAAGATTAATCCTGACTCATCTGTGGAAACTGCAGGGTGATCTTAGGCAAATTGCACACATGCAAGAACCCGCACACACACCGGCCTTAGAAGGAGGCAATGAAAAACCTCTTCAGGATGAATCTTCCCAAGAAAACCCTGAGTTAAGGTCATCATATATCAGAGTTGACATGATGGCACATAATGCAACAAAAGAAACCCACACTACTCAAACAGCCTTAACTGGAATGTGAGGGTGAAGAGATATGGATGATAGGGTTCCATTGTCTACATATCACTGAACACACTGGAAAGATAGTGTTCTGAAAGCTACCTCCTCACACAGAGATTGCACTTCTATTTTGTTATTTTCAAATAAACTGGAATTTTGGGATCTCTCAAGAAGAAACACAGGAGTAAGGATGCATGGGGATCACCAGTTGACAGTAACTTTATATAAGGTGCCTTTTAAAGAAGCAGCATGTAAATGTGTGGAAGCTTTTCTACCATTCATTCTACACTATGGAACACTGCATTTCTTCTGGTTCTTTTAAATTTAATTTAATTGCTGAATGGCACACACACCAATATCTGTAATTTTCAATGTGTGGCTGCAATTCTGCCTTTTTCTATTGGTACTCTTTCTGTATTAGCCTTCTCTAATCTTTGCCTCTCTGCTGTTTTGTCCTCTAATGACAGGCCAAATAATTCTCCACTGGATTAACCTTGTATTCAGACATCAACAAGTGTCCCACAGAACAAATATTTCTTATTATTTTCCTTGCGCTGAAACACCCTGAAATATTCCAAAGGGAATGTTGCACAGAGAAATACATATGATTTTTTTTCCTGAAAAAAATAGTCAAACAAGTTGTCGCCCAGATATGTTTCCATAAAGTGTGTTTCTTCACAAAAGAATTCCTCCAGAAGACTTCAGGACATTCAAATACTGAGAGAAAACTACAGAGCTGTTGCTGCTCTATTATTGCTACCAATGGGATTTGTCAGCTATCTAAAAATGCATTTTTCAATCGGGGAACTATTAAAATTACTTTCCATCCCTTCTGCAGATATGGTCATATGACTGTTGTGTCTTTGAATTTGGTAATTCCTTTACCTTGGATGTTTCTTCACCTGTTCTCACAGGATTACTTTTTCCAGTAGAACGTCTTGAGAAATAATGCCTGTACATTCTTATACATTTATCAAAACAAAGGCATTTCAAGATTATAAGGGCATTTTGTAGTAAATTTATAAAATGTGGTTTTCGGTATCACCTCAGGTGTGTCTGTATTTATTGGTTTCTGATTTCCAGATCTCTGGAAACCACTTTTGCAGTATGGTTTACAATAAAAAACAGATATATTTATTATAATAAGCCAAATACAACTGTAAAAGAAAATGTATGAAAATATGTCATCATTCAACATGCCTTTAAGCGGTATGGTAAAAAAAAAAAAAACATGGTCAGCAGACAGTTTTAAACACTAAAACATATTTTAGCATTATAGTTAAGGATTTCTAGCATTTCTTTCAGCTGTAACACAATAATAAACAACAGCTATAAGCAATCAATCATCAATAAACATTGATTTGTATTTTAAGAAGACTTTTTGCTTGTTTGTGCTATAGTTTATTAACAAGCATACAAATTATATCACTCAAAGTCTTACAAAGTGTCTCTTTCTTTTAGATTGTTTCTTGGTTACTGACATTGTCTCTACATTTTTCTATAAAAATGATTTTGCTCAGTGTAGATGAACTCTCACTGTACATGCAGCGAAATAAATACAAATATGTTTGTCAGCTATTCAACGCCCAGGAACTGGAGAGGCATTCTGTGTAAAAAGATAAAATTGCTGTTTAAAGTCTGTATAACTTCACCTTTTAAGGTAGTGAGTAGCCTTAATTTTTTTAAAAAGAGCTGGAATTTACTTGTGTAGTTATAGGTGTATAGCCTAGAGTTATACATTCATGATTGTTCACAATCCCTACATGTTCCTGTAAAGATCGTGAAATCCCCCAGCCCCCAATAACTGGGCAGTAGCTAGCTATCCTCCTATCAATTGGATATTAGAAGACATATTTCCATCAAACCCTCCCATGAGTAATCTCCAGGATGTGAGAAATACAGAAAGAAATGTTTCTGGTTGTTGCAGTAGAAATCACTCACAGAAGAGAGAGAACATCAGTCAGCTGCTCCTCAAATGACAGGGAAACGGACTATAGTTGCTCACAGGGACTGCTGACTAATGTGCTGGGCATTTCCCCATAACGATACAACTATAGTGGCTACATATTTATTGATAACTGAATCCAGGTCTTGCTGGAAAAGCTCTGCCAAAAAGTAGAAAGTCAATATCATTGAACTTCCTGCCAACACTAGTGATGCTTTGTCATATTGAATATGGGACCCTTGCTGCCATCATCCGTCAGAAGGCCAACTTCCTGCTCATCAATGTGCTAGTAAGCAGTAGGGTTGTTAGAATGAAAACTGGAGAGGGTTCCCATCCCTTTAATGGGTATGTACAAGAGGGAATTTCAGCAAGTGTAGTTTCTTACTTACAACCTCATCAGATGAGGGAAAAAACAGCGGCATGCTCCACTTCATTGCCCCTTTAAGCACATAGCCCATCAGCTCCCATTACATGACACACTACTACTTCTGGCGGAGCTTCATGCTTAAAGTGGCAATGAAGTGGGAGATGCCACCACCTTGGATTAATGCTCCCCCCTCCCCCTGGGATTGCCTTGCCAATAAGCTGGGAGATGTGGGGCATGGGGTGATGGCTTCCCCATGCTCCCCGACAGCAGTCACCAGATTTGCCATAATTCATGGTGATTCTGACAGTCAATGTGAAGAGTTCCCTAGTTGTAGGAGAAGCAACAGCTGCTAAAATTCCCTCTTTTACACAAACATTACAGGGCTAGGAATACTCTCCAGTTTTCACTCTGGCAACCATAGGTGCAGGTAGGGGGCAGAAGGTGGTATTCCTTCTTCTCCATGATTAATCACCTCTTGTTGCTGCATCAAACCAGGAAACTTAGAAGGCAAGTGCTTCTGGAAGAGTGCTTACCAGACAGGTCTGTTACTTGGTTCATATCCTTTGTAATTCAGAGGGCAGAGAACATTCTCTTGGTGTTGTACCATGTAAGGAAGAGCCTTGCTCAAGTGAATCACCCCTCCGGACAGAATGCCAAAGCCTCTTTTTCCCCACCCTCTTCCCAAACGCTGTTTTCATGGATAAACTCCCACACAAATAGGAGAATGGAAAAGAGCCATTGTTTGTTTGAGATGGCTAGGCCTATGAAGTGGATCGCAATAAATAACATGCCTGGTCAGCAGCCGCATAATCTAGGAGGGTTTGTTTTCACAGCTTTGCCCTCCGCCTCAGTGCCGATGGCCTGTCACTCCCTGCAGAGCCTGGGAGCATGTGCCAAGCTGAGATACCAACCCCACAGAGTCTCACCTGCCATGCCAAATATTCACATGGGGCGGGAACAATAACACTTTGTGAAAACACTAATAAAACTTCACTCAGCACCTTCCTATCCCTCGCTCACTCTCTTTTTCTCTTTCTCTCCCCATTCTTTCCAGCTCACTCCCTGCTGAAACCACCAGAGGAGTGACTATGCCATCAAAATGACTGGAGACACTCCTCTAAAACCTGGGGTGTAGGCCGAGCTCTTGTTGTGGCAAAGAAGAAAGAAAACAGTCACTTAAAGGCAGTGGGTGGGAGGGGGAAGAGAGAGAAAATAACACAGCAGGCTTGAAGGGTCTGTCTTAATCAGCCACAAATCTGTTCCCACAACACCTCCACTTGAGTCAGGGCCCCGTTGCAAAACAGCTGCGAAGCAATGATTAAGCCCGCATTACTGCAGATCAACTTCAACCTGAGAGAGAAAGAGAAGCCACACTCTGATAGGATGCAGGAGAATGAACTCTGCATAACCTGAAGGAAACGCTGATCCTTCTTTTGTCCTCTTTCACTTCTTAAGCAAGGTATATGTGCCCGCTCCATTTGCTTCCATTACATTTTGCAACGCACCATAAGCAGCAGATTATCCGACAACAAGGTTCGTCTCTTATGTTCCCAGGCCTCACAAGATTTTATGAGCTTCTGCTGGGAAAGTACAGTGAGCTACAGTTGTACACTTCCTCCTCACAGTTGTGTACTTCCTCCTCCGTGTTAGGAAAAAAAGTTTAGAATTACCAGTTTTTCAACTGGCCCTTGCAATTGAACTTGAGAACAATTTGAACTGGAAGAAGTAGTCAGGCAGAGCAAGGCAAGAGATACTGATGACCTGCAACTCCCATTAGCTCAGCCAAACATGAATTAGGGAACTGTGAAA